>NC_092104.1:51985513-52207644 GCF_045679555.1 Salvelinus alpinus | reverse complement strand
TATTCAGACCCCTTGACTTTTTCCCAATTGTTTTAGGTTACAGCCTTATTCTAAAATTGGTTAAATAGTTTTTTTCCCTCATCAATCTATACACAATACCCCGTAATGACAGAGCAAAAACAGGTTTTTAGAAATGTTCAAGAATTTATATATTTTTTAAAACTGATATCACATTTACATAAGTATTCAGACCCTTTACTCAGTATTTTGTTGAAGCACCTTTGGCAGTAATTACAGCCTTGAGTCTGGGTATGATGGTACAAGCTTGGCACACCGGTATTTGGGGAGTTTCTCCCATTCTTCTCTGCAGATCCTCTCAAGCTCTGTCAGGTTGGATGGGGAGCGTTGCTGCACAGCTATTTTCAGGTCTCCAGAGATGTTCAATCGGGTTAAAGTCTGAGCTCTGGCTGGGCCACTCAAGGACATTCAGAAACTTGTCCCGAAGCCACTCCTGTGTTGTCTTGGCTGTGTGCTTAGGGTCATTGTCCTATTGGAAGGTGAACCTTCGCCCCAGTCTGAGGTCCTGTGCGCTCTGTAGCAGGTTTTCATCAAGGATCTATCTTTACTTTGCTCCGTTTCTTCTTTCTCTCGATCCGGACTAGTCTCCCAGTCACTGCCGCTGAAAAACATCCCCACAGGATGATGCTGCCACCACCATGCTTCACCATAGGGATGGAGCCAGGTTTCTTCCAGACATGACGCTTGGCGTTCATGCCAAAGAGTTCAATCTTGGTTTCATCAGATCAGAGAATCGTTGTTTCTCATGGTCTGAGGGTCTTTAGTTCCTTTTGGAAAACTCCAAGCAGGCTCTCGTGTGCCTTTTTACTGAGGAGTAGCTTCCGCCTGGCCGCTCTACCATAAAGGCCTGATTGGTGGAGTGCTGCAGAGATGGTTGTCCTTCTGGAAGGTTCTCCAATCTCCACAGAGGAATTCTGGAGCTGTATCAGAGTGACCATCGGGTTCTTGATCATCTCCCTGACCAAGGCCCTTCGCCCTCGATTGCTCAGTTTTGCCGGGCGGCCAGTTCTAGGAAGAGTCTTGGTGGTTCCAAACTTCTTCCGTTTTTAAGAATGATGGAGCCACTGTTTTCTTGGGGACCTTCAATGGTGCAGATATTTTTTGGTACCCTTCCCCAGATCTGTGCCTCGACACAATCCTGTCTCGGAGCTCTACGGACTGTCAACTGTGGGACCTTTATATAGACCGGTGTGTGCCTTTCCAAATCATGTCCAATCAATTGAATGTACCACAGGTGAACTCCAATGAAGTTGTTGAAAAATCTCAAGGATAAGCAATGGAAACAGGATGCACCTGAGCTCAATTTCAAGTCTCATAGCAAAGGGTATGATACTTAAGTAAATAAAGTATTTCTGGGCAAACATTTAAAAACTTTTTGTGTGTAGATTGTTACATTACAGCAAAGTGGAAGAAATCTAGGGGTCTGAATACTTTCTGAAGGCACTGTACATCAACACTAATTTCTGTGGAGGAAATCCCATAATTAAAGGGAAGTTCTACCTTTTTTCAGCATAAAATTCTAATTCCTCAGTTAGTAACCTTTACCTGCTCTTGGTTAAAATCACATGATGCACAGCAGATGATGGCATCAGTGTCTCCGGATGATGTCATCGGTAAACACTTATCTTCAATCTGTTTGATTACAAAACATAGAAAAACAACGTTTTGAAATGTGTTGTTGTTGGATGGTGCTGGAGATGAAAATGATGTTGAAAAAGAGTGGAATTTCCCTAAAATCTGGTTCTAGTCAACATTTCTTTCTTTGGTCTCCATTGTAGGACGGGCCTTCTCTGACAAAGTGGATCGCTTGAAGTTGGCTGAAGTAGTGAAACTGGCCATAGAGGAAAAGACACATTTACAAGACTCTCAGTAGCATTTATTTATATCTCCTTTTGTATTGTTTATTCTAACATTTTTTTTAAGCCAATGACTGTAGAGGCATTTTTATGTAAATTAACACGCTAAAACTAGGATTTTTTTTAAAGAACTCACTTGCAAGACTATTGTACTGTAGATATATTGAAAAGAGGCCTTGTTGGCACTATATATTTTTTTCATGAACAACTGCAAAGAATAAAAAAATCCTTATATTTTCGTAAAAAAGAAGAGGAAAATCACAAAAATATTATTTTCTGTTATTATTTCAAATTTTTACAAGCTGCTTGTCCTGGATGTCCACGGTGATGTTTTAATCTCACTCGTTTTTATTTCATTTGATTCTTATTCCTTTACCTTTTTAACAATGCTACAAATTGTATTTATTTCACAAAGAAACCCTTATTTTTGATCATGAAGCCTGATGTTTGATGATTCTGTCAGTTGAACAATATGGTTCTCTAAAGCAGACAGAAGAACTAGGCTTAGACTTGGGTTGTTCACCCACTGGGTGGTAAGTGGTCCAGGGGGGAGGGAGAGGGACCTCAGTGGAAGTGTGAGGGTCTCCTGTTTAGCTCCAGTAGTTCGCTGAGATTACTGCTGTTGTACCTTGAAGCTGCTCTGCTTCAATCTAGATATCAGCAACAGTCAACTTTATTACGTAATGTGCAATAGTAATTTAAAGCATGTGCATAATTTGTACATAGGTTCTATATACATACATGTTCTAAAATACACAATGCCCAAAAGTATGTGCACACCTGCTCGTTGAACATCCCATTACAAAATCATGGGCATTAATATGGAGTTGGTTCAAATAGCCTGTCCTCAGTTGCAATACTCACTACTGAATTCCAAACTACCTCTGGAAGCAAAGTCAGCACAAGAACTGTTTGTCGGGAGCTTCATGAAATGGGTTTCCATGGCCGAGCAGCCACACACAAGCCTAAGATCACCATGTGCGATGCCAAGCGATTGGCTGGAGTGGTCTAAAGCTCGCCGCCATTGGACACTGGAGCAGTGGAAATGTGTTCTCTGGAGTGATGAATCATGCTTTACCATCTGGCAGTCCGATGGGTGAATCTGGGTTTGGCGGATGCCAGGAGAGCGCTACCTTCCAAAATGCATAGTGCCAACTGTAAAGTTTGGTGGAGGCGGAATAATGGTCTGGGGCTGTTTTTCACGGTTCGGGCTATGCCCCTTAGTTCCAGTGAAGGGAAGTCTTAACGCTACAGCATACAATGACATTCTAGAGGATTCTGTGCTTCGAAATGGTTTGTCGAGATCGGTGTGGAAGAACTTGAATGGCTTGCACAGAGCCCTGACCTCAACCCCATCGAACACCTCTGGGATGAATTGGAACACCATCTGCGAGCCAGGCCGGACCTCACTAATGCTCTTGTAGTTTAATGGAAGCAAATCTCTACAGCAATGTTCCAACATCTAGTGGAAAGCCTTCCCAGAAGAGTGGATGCTGTTATAGCAGCAAAGGGGGGAGCAACTCAATTTTAATGCTGATGATTTTGGAATGAGATGTTTGACAAGCAGGTGTTCACATACTTTTGGTCTAGTAGTGTATATTTATGTATGTAAAGTCTTATTTATGGCTAACATGGACTCTCAGACCACAGGGTCAAGAGCTTAGAGAACACTAAACAAGACTGATAAAAAATGCAATGTAGGTTTTCTACTACAGTACTTGATTATTTGTTACTTGTATGTATGGTATAATATCTTAAAATGTTTAAACATTTTCAAATGTACAGTACCAGTCAAAAGTTTGGACACACCTACTCATTCAAGGGTTTTTCTTTATTTGTACTATTTTCAACATTGTAGAATAATAGTGAAGACATCAAAACTATGAAATAACACATATGGAATCATGTAGTAACCAAAAAAGTGTTAAACAAATCAAAATATTTGTTATATTTTAGATTATTTAAAGTAGCCACCCTTTGCCTTGATGACTTTGCACACTTGGCATTCTCTCAACCAGCTTCACATGGGATGTTTTTCCAACAGTCTTGAAAGAGTAGCCACATGCTGAGCACTTGTTGGCTGCTTTTCCTTCACTGGAGTGCTTCATCATCTGATGCAGCGCTCCATCCATCACTCTCCTTCTTGGTCAAATTGCCCTTACACAGCCTGGAGGTGTGTTGGGTCATTGTCCTGTTGAAAATCAAATGATAGTCCCACTAAGCGCACAACAGATGGGATGGCGTATCGCTGCAGAATGCTGTGGTAGCCATGCTGGTTAAGTGTGCCATGAATTCTAAATAAATCACTGACAGTGTCACCAGCAAAGCACCATCACAACACCTCCATGCTTCACGGTGGGAACTACCTATGCGGAGATCATCCGTTCATCTACTCTACGTCCCACAAAGATACGGCGGTTGGAACCAAACATATCACATTTTGACTTATCAGACCAAAGGACAGATTTCCACCGGTCTAATGTCCATTGCTAGTGTTTCTTGCCCAAGCAAGTCTTCTTATTGGTGCCCTTTAGTAGTGGTTTCTTTGCAGCAATTTGACCATGAAGGCCTGCTTCACGCACTCTCTGAACAGTTGATGTTGAGATGTGTCTGTTACTTGAACTCTGAAGCATTTATTTGGGCTGCAATTTCTAAGGCTGGTAACGCCAATGAACTTATCCTCTGCTGCAGAGGATAACTCTGGGTCTTCCTTTCCTGTGGTGGTCCTCATGAGAGCCAGTTTCATCATAGCGCTTGATGGTTTTTGCGACTGCACTTGAATAAACTTTCAAAGTGCTTGAAATGTTCCTGAATGACTGTTCTTCATGTCTTAAAGTACTGATGGACTGTCGTTTCTCTTTACTTATTTAAGCTGTTCTTCCCATAATATGGACTTGGTCTTTTACCAAATAGGGCTAGCTTCTGTATACCACCCCAACCTTGTCACAACACAACTGATAGGCTCAAACGCATTAAGATGGAAAGAAATAACACAAATTAACTTTGAACAAGGCACACGTGTTAATTAAAATGCATTCCAGATTACTATGAAGCTGGTTGAGAGAATGCCAAGATTGTGCAAAGCTGTCCTCAAGGAAAATGGTGGCTACTTTGAAGAATCTCAAATATAAAATATATTTTGTTTTGTTTAATACTTTTTTTTGTTGGGGTTACTACATGACTATATGTGTTATTTCATAGTTTTTATGTCTTCATTGTGATTCTACATTGTAGAAAATGGTAAAAATGAAGAAAAACCCTTGAATGAGTATGTGTGTCCAAACATTTGACTGGGACTGTATACAGTTGAAGTAAAACGTTTACATACACCTTAGCCAAATACATTTAAACTCAGTTTTTCACAATTCCTGACATTTAATCCTAGCAAAAATTCCCTCTTCGGTCAGTTAGGATCACCACTTTATTTTAAGAATGTGAAATGTCAGAATAATAGTAGAGATTTATTTCAGCTTTTATTTCTTTCATCACATTCCCAGTGGGTCAGAAGTTTACATACACTCAATTAGTATTTGGTAGCATTGCCTTTAAAGTGTTTAACATGGGCCAAACGTTTCGGGTAGCCTTCCACAATAAATTGGGTGAATTTTGGCCCATTTCTCCTGACAGAGCTGGTGTAACAGAGTCAGGTTTGTAGGCCTCCTTGCTCACACATGCTTTTTCAGTTCTGCCCACAAATGTTCTATAGGATTGAGGTCAGGGCTTTGTGATGGCCACTCCAATACCTTGACTTTGTTGTCCTTAAGCCATTTTGCCACAACTTTGGAAGTATGCTTGGGGTCATTGTCCATTTGGAAGACCCATTTGCGATGAAGCTTTAACTTCCTGACTGATGTCTTGAGATGTTGCTTCAATATATCCACATAATTTTCCTACCTCATGATGCCATCTATTTTGTGAAGTGCACCAGTCCCTCCTGCAGCAAAGCACCCCCACAACGTGATGCTGCCACCCCCGTGCTTCATGGTTGCGATGGTGTTCTCTGGCTTGCAAGCCTCCCCCTTTTTCCTCCAAACATAATGATGGTCATTATGGCCAAACAGTTCTATTTTTGTTTCCTCAGACCAGAGGACATTTCTCCAAAAAGTACAATCTTTGTCCCCATGTGCAGTTGCAAACCGTAATCTGGCTTTTTTATGGCGGTTTTGGAGCAGTGGCTTCTTTGCTGAGCGGCCTTTCAGGTTATGTCGATATATGACTCGTTTTACTGTGGATATAGATACTTTTGTACCCGTTTCCTCCAGCATCTTCACAATGTCCTTTGCTGTTGTTCTGGGATTGATTTGCACTTTTCGCACCAAAGTACATTCATCTCTAGGAGACAGAACGCGTCTTCTTCCTGAGCTGTATGACGTGGTCCCATGGTGTTTATACTTGCGTACTATTGCTGGTACAGATGAACGTGGTACCTTCAGGCGTTTGGAAATTGCTCCCAAGGATGAACCAGACTTCTGGAGGTGTACCATTTTTTTTCTGAGGTCTTGCCTGATTTATTTTGATTTTGCGAAGAGGCACTGAGTTTGAAGGTAGGCCTTGAAATACATCCACAGGTACACCTCCAATTGACTCAAATAATGTCAATTAGCCTATCAGAAGCTTCTAAAGCCATGACATAATTTTCTGGAATTTTCCAAGCTGTGTAAGGCACAGTCAACTTAAGTGTATGTAAACTTCTGACCCACTGGAATTGTGATACAGTGAATTATAAGTGAAATAATATGTCTGTAAACAAATGTTTGAAAAATTACTTGTGTCATGCACAAAGTAGATGTCCTAACCGACTTGCCAAAACTATAGTCTGTTAACAAGAAGTTTGTGGAGTGGTTGAAAAACGAGTTTTAATGACTCCAACCTGAGTGTATGTAAACTTCAGACTTCAACTGTACATTTGAACCTTCCTATGGACTTAAGTCTTAGCCTTATTTGCGCATTGTGCCCCTTGCAGGCACTTCCACTGAGGTGAATAACATTAGGAAATAAATCATTTAGATTTTCTTCTTAATCGATGTGCTGAATGTGTTGACTCCCTGTTTGGGCATGAAAATACATCCTCTTACATTCAAGTGTATTGAGCAAGGGTTGGTTGCAATGTAAATGCATATTGTCTTATTGTTAGACTGTTTTCCTCAATTCATATTTGATCAAAGCAATGACTGCAAGTGTGTGTGTGTTTGGAGGCATATGAATCAATGCTGATGTTGTCCCCCAAACTGCTGCCTACCCCTGCAATAACCTGTTGTGCATGGGAACAGCTGGACGAGAGAGGCTAGTGATGTGTAGCCGAAGTAAGAAGCTAGATATTAGGCCATTCATTAGCTAAATATTAGGGTTATAGGCTAAATATTTACCATTCAAAGTGCAAGAAAAAAAGTTAACAGATTATGAAATGGCAGATCCAGGCTGTGCTCTGGTCGCAGGGCATGCAAAGCTTCGCTATTGATTAGGCCTACGTTTTTAGACAAGACAATTATTATACCTGGGCTACAACAGTGAAAATCGAGTGAGTACACAATTATTGTCCATAGGCTGTAAACTGTAGTGATGTAGGCTAATTTGAATAAGCGCTCAAACGTCCATGTTTGTTTCAGGCCGAAATAACTTCTTAGGCTTACAGCCTAGGACCGACTATGCAACCGTTTGGGTCTATTCTCAAAAGTTTAGAAGGTCCAGAAAGGTACATTAGCAGGCCACTCATGTATGTCTTTTGTCAGGATGTATGTAGCCCAGTGTTAAGATTAGCCAACTAGAGGAAAATATGAGCTTCTCGCCAACGCCCCGCTCGTTCTTAATGCTGTAGCCTATTTTACATTCAGCAAGTAAGCTGCATTTCTTGTTCAATAGGTTATTAGAAAGCTAAGGAAAATCAGTTGAATTAAGTGTCCAACAAGCTTTTGTAGTCTGGCTTTTCCTGGGACTCCAGAAGATTTTAAGAGGAATAGCGGTGGCAGCAGAGAGGCCAGGTGTATACTTGTAAAACAGAACAAAGACAGACCGGCTCGAGATGTAGCCTATAGCCTATTCAAGTTAGAAGCATATTAGCCCATAATTCATAAGCTCATTGTTAGGCTTAATACTGCAGTGGATATATCCAGTCAATTTACACAGCAGAAAAAGTTTATCAGATAACGAAGTCATAGGTAGCCTTACACTATGTACGCTCCCTCCCAGTCCCCAGGTACCAGCTCGAAAAGCTACCCTATTTCAGTTTTTTAGGGACAAGAAATGTATCCTACCTAGGCTGCAACAACACAACGTAATGAAGAATGTTATTATTGTTAAGTGGGTACAAATCTCTAGTCTAGGGCTCCTGAGTGGCGCACCGGTCTAAGGCACTATCTCAGTGCTACAGGCGTCACTCCAGACACCCTGGTTCGAATCCAGGCTGTATAACAACCGGCCGTGGTTGGGAGTCCCATAGGGCGGCACACAATTGGCCCAGCGTCGTCCGGGTTTGGCCGGTTTAGGCCGTCATTGTAAATAAGAATTTGTTCTTAACTGATTTGCCTAGTTAAATAATGGTTAAAACATTTTGTCATTTGAATAACCGCTCAAAAGCCTGGTGTTTTGAATGCATATTCATTTCAAAATAACTGCATCCAGCCCCATAACTGGGCAACCATTTGGATCAGTTATGGGGGTTTTCTCTGCAGTTTAGCCTACAAGCTCCAGGAACATTAGCAGGCCATTAAGGTGTATTTTTTCCGGATGTATCTGCGAACAGAAACATGCTAATGCAAGGATTTCTAGTGGCGCGCATATGAATTATGATATTGCGTGAGCGCGGAGGAAGTTATATCCATAGTTTCCACGTTTTTGCTTCTTTGTTTTAAAAGCATTTGAAAATTAGGTGAATACTTCTCAATCATTCTGATTTGTGTTCTGATTGTGACATGCTGTAAAATTTCTCACAGTGTGAAATGCTGCTGTCAGATCCTGCCATAGGTTTTGGATATTATTCAGATCTGGCCACTTCACTCGCCATTCAAGAACAGTCCAGTTCACAATTCCTGGGTGCTTTTTTAAAAATCTCTGGAGTTGTGCTGCTGGAAGACGCACAACCTTCAATGGAGACCCAGTTCTTGGACACTGGGTTGAACATTGGACTACAAAACACCTAACAATCTGCTGATTTCATGATGCCTTGTGCACTTTCAAGGCCCGCAGTACCAGATGCAACAAAGCAACCCAACAGAATTACCAGACCTCCCCATGTTTGATTGTAGGGAGGGTGTCAGTTAACACTGATCTGTATTGTCTTCAGAACATTTTTCCCTGGATTTTTGGCTTGTTTAGGTGGGTTTTTAAAAAGTTAAATCACGCTTTCTTGTCTCCTTCAGCAGTGGGGTCTTCCTATGTCTACCAATGACCAAATGAAGCAATTAATTACGGGTGAGGTTCGATAATACTGTGGGGTTGCTTTGCTGCCCCTGGTACTGGGGGCCTTGAATGTGTGCAAATCTTCAGATTATCAATGTGTTTTGGAATGCAATGTCCAACCCAGTGCCAAAAAACTGTTGAAGATTGTGGGTCTTCCAACAGGACGACAACCCCAAACACACACAAAGCACCCTGGAATGGTTCAAGAAGAAACGCTGGACTTTTCTTGAGTGGCCAGTGACGAGTCCAGATCTATATCCCACCCATAACCTATGGTGAAAGCTGAAAACAGCAGTTGGCGGAGGGCACCCTTCAAACATTGAAGAATTATAGCAGTTTGCTGCTGCAGAGTGGGCCAAATTGCCATTAGAAAAATGCAACAAGATCATTGATGGCTACAAGAAGTATTTGTGGCAGTTATCTTGGCCGAAGGCTGTGCAACCAAGTACGAGCTCCGGGGTGCCAATTTTGTCCATGCCATTTGTCTTAAGTTTACAATTTTAACTGAGGAAATAAAGTTCACAAAAATATATTTGGTTCTGCAATGTTGAAAATCCAATAGTGTGGAGACAGTTTTTTTCAATTTCAACTTATTTGAGAAGAAATGGGGAATTATTTAAAAGTGCAAGGGTGCCAATATATTGGTCTGAAACTGTACATATCTGCTGTAGATCAATAGTACAATAATAGTAAAGTATAAACACCACAAACACCATGGGACCACGCAGCCGTCACACCGCGCAGGAAGGAGACGCGTTCTGACTCCTGGAGATGAACGTACTTTGGTGCGAAAGGTATTGGAGTGGCCATCACAAAGTCCTGACCTCAATCCTATAGAACATTTGTGGGTGTAACGGATGTGAAATGGCTAGCTAGTTAGCGGGTACGCGCTAATAGCATTTCAATCGGTTACGTCACTTGCTCTGAGACCTGAAGTAGGGTTTCCCCTTGCTCTGCAAGGGCCGTGGCCTTTGTGGAGCGATGGGTAACGATGCTTCGTGGGCGACCGTTTTTGATGTGTGCAGAGGGTCCCTGGTTCGCGCCCGTTTCGGGGCGAGGGGACGGTTTAAAGTTATACTGTTACATTGATGCTGTTGACCCGGATCACTGGTTGCTGCGGAAATGGAGGAGGTTGAAAGGGGGGTGAGTGTAACGGATGTGAAATGGCTAGCTAGTTAGCGGGTACGCGCTACTAGCGTTTCAATCAGTTACGTCACTTGCTCTGAAACCTAGAAGTAGTGTTGCACCTTGCTCTGCAAGGGCCGCGGCTTTTGTGGAGCGATGGGTAACGACGCTTCGTGGGTGTCAGTTGTTGATGTGTGCAGAGGGTCCCTGGTTCGCGCCCGTGTCGGGGCGAGGGGACGTACTAAAGTTATACTGTTACATGGGCAGAACTGAAAAAGCGTGTGCGAGCAAGGAGACCTAGAAACCTGACTCAGTTACACCAGCTCTGTCAGGAGGAATGGGCCAAAATTCACCCAATTTATTGTGGGAAGCTTGTGGAAGGCTACCCGAAACGTTTGACCCAAGTTAAACAATTTAAAGGCAATGCTACCAAATGCTAATTGAGTGTATGTAAACTTCTGACCCACTGGGAATGTGATGAAATAAATAAAAGCTGAAATAAATCTCTACTATTATTCTGACATTTCACATTATTAAAATAAAGTGGTGATCCTAACTGACCTAATACGGAATTTTTACGAGGATTAAATATCAGGATTTATTAAAAACGGAGTTTAAATGTATTTGGCTAAGGTGTATGTAGTGCACTACTTTTGACCAGGAGCCTCATTTTATAAAGTTGCATACTCACAAAATATGCCCCAAAATTAGCATGTACCAGTTTCCACAGAAAAGTTGGCATTTGTAAAAACTGCACTTGACGTGAGAATGTGTTTTATTCTCCCGCAAACTTTAGACCATGCATTCGTACAGTTTCTAGTGGTTGAAGTATTGTATTGCAATAATGCAAAAGTACCCTAATAGCCCTGTGCAAATGGGAAATATGACTTCCTCATAACAAAAAACGTGTAGCTAAAATATAATAACAAGTTGCAATAATTTGCTGTTAGTGAGAAGAGCGAAAATCTATTTTCTTTGTATTCTAAAATAATTATATATTTCTTATTCATTTCATTTCCATGATCATTGCAGAATAAATTCCTCACCTTTTCTGACTGTGATGGTTTCATACTTACAAAATAGCCTATTGGCCTAACAACAAGTTAGCATGAGATACCATTCGTCCCATCTCATTTAATTTGACCCACTTCACAGCAGTAAATCGATAAACTAACAGTATTTTGCCCTGTGCGATCCGATCCAAGCACAGTTTAACCGTAGAACAGACGGTTCAGCTTTTACATTGACGTTTGAAGGCTACGTCTGAATACTGTAATGTAAAACTTCTGGAGTAGCCTAGACAATATTTTAATTTAGAAACGTAATACATATATCATAACCATTGCACCTTTTCTGGCCATGAGTTCATATTCCTGAAGTAGCGATACAACAAATTAACATGCACATCTTTCATTTCATTGGGACTATTAGATAGGCTATTATAATTTCAATGTTTTTTGCTCTATGCACCCGAAGGGAGTGCGGTTTATAACATACAGTAGAATTGAACAGGCGAACAGACAGTTGACCTACTGTAGTTGGGGGAAAAAATCAGAGTAGACTGTGTTTCGAATTCTCGGGCAGTGCAGCATATTTAGGTTTGGTGAAAAAGTACATGCAAAACATTGAATTCAAACGATCTGTTAACAGGTCCACAACAATTTGCAATTGTTTTTGTGTTTCAGAAACGGTCAAATACAGCAAATATCACACAAATATATAAAAATGCCAACACCAAAGACATTTGATCAAGTTTGCCTTTGATATTTCCTTTTAGATATACTGTCTTGGCCTAATTCCAATACTTCCAAAGTAAACAAAAAATAATAGCATTATTGTCACCGTAAAATGTGAATAATGGACGTTATTCGGCGGAGTTATAATGCTTGTAAACGCGCGGTTTTAAGACAAGTCTGATTTATAAAGGGAAACGTGTGTGTGTGTGTGACGTGCGCCAAGTTTATGAATCTCAATGTTTTTGTACATGCGCAGTAGTTTCAGAAATAGCGCACGCAGATATCTAGTGTAAAATTTCACTTAACGGTTATAAATGAGACCCCAGAGGCCGATGGCCCTGTTAATTTTTTTTGCATTTTATAGGGAATATGGTGCCATGTGAGAAACACTGTAAATACAGTATCTCTCCCCTAATGAATTCAGCAGAGAAGGGCTATGGCTCTACCAAAACAATACCTTGCCTGTATTATTTATAATTAATCATGCCTCCATGTTTTATTTTCTTTGGTTGTCTCCTATGTAGCACTTAAATGAATCCATTATGGAAGACCTGTATCAATTAGTATTCTTCTTTTCCTTTCTTTGTCCTCTGCCCTCTTGGTCATGTCATGAACATGCTGACTACTTGTATTAAATTAATTATTTGCAACGATAAGACACGTGTGTGATATTCAGGTCTCAGTGTTGCAATAGTGCATATATACAGTGCCTTCAGAAAGTATTCACACCCCTCGACTTTTTCCACATTTAGTTGTGTTACAGCCTGAATTTAAAATTGATTAAATTCAGATTTGTTCTCACTGGCCTCTACACAATACTCCATAATGTCAACTTGGAATTATGTTTTTAGAAATGTTTACTAATTAATTAAGCATGGACTCACTCCGTATGCAATAATAGCGTTTACAAATATTACGAAACATGCATCATGTTTGCAACAAGGCACTAAAGTAATACTGCAAAGAATGTGGCAAATTAACACTTTGTATTCAGGAGAAAAATGTTTAGGGCAAATCCAATACAACACATTACTGAGTAACACTCTCCATATTTTCAAGCATAGTGATGGCTGAATCATGTTATGTGTATGCTTGTAATTGTTAAGGACAGGATAAAAAATGGAATGGAGCTAAGCACAGCCAAAATCCTAGAGGAAAATGTGGTTCAGTCTGCTTTCCACCAAAACCTGGGAGATTAATTCACCTTTCAGCAGGACAATAACCCAAAACACAAACCCATATCTACCCAGGAGTTGCTTACCAAGAAGACAGTGAATGTTCCTGAGTGGCTAAGTTACAGTTTTGACTTAAATCTACTTGACAATCTATGGCAAGACCTGAAAATGGTTGTCTAGCAATGATCAACAGCTCATTAGAATAAAAAAATAAAAAAAGAATAATGGCCATGCGTTTTGACAATTAAGACACTGCAGTAAATAAAACCAAAAAAAAACATCTCTCTCATCAAGTAAGGGCAGATGGGTGTGCCTTCGCCAATCAAAGCTACAGTAGGCTTTTATGCAAATAAGCCATTTGCCACAGGGGCCTGCCATCATTCACTTTGAACTGGACTGTGTTTACAGGCAGTAGCAATAGTACGATTTTAGAACATTAGAATACATTCTCCAAAAGCCACAAAATATACCTGAATGGATTTCTGGAAATATGTCAATACCATCTGAGTTCTATTACATTTGGGAACTTTACAGACCTATTGATCAAACAAACATGAAAAGGTAAGCTGCCTCTCCCTCAGTTATGCACATCAACAACAAGATCAACAACTATGCTAGCCAGAGCAAGATGAGCTAAAATCTAACGAGGGAACATTAAATAAATCCTCTCAAACCTTTTCAGCTAGTTGGCTATCAAAATTGCACTGATAAGCGATGGGGAATACTATGGTGTCAATTCCGATTCAAAAGTTGAACGGGCTAAAGTGAGCAAACACTTGAGTCGAGAGAGAAGAAATGGGGTCGAGCAAGCAGAGGACCGTCTGTCAAGACTCAGAAAGGACTGCACGCATGCCGACTCCACACACAGATGTCTTTTCTCCCGCTCACACCAATTTTCCAGTTTGCTCTCCAAAATCCATTTTGTTCTCGCAACCGCTTACTGTAATTGTATAAAGGGGACATTCTAGCCAATGAACATAGCCTGTAGCAGTCTACTGAAATGCAATTGGTTAGTGTTTTGGACCAATCACGGCTTGACTGCTCTCTATCCTGATTTTCTTTTTAACAGCGAGATGAAAGTGGATGGTGAAAGGTGAACGATGTCTGACAAAAGTGAATAAGTTCGATAGTTTTTCAGAAGAGAAACTATCGAACTTATTCACTTTTGTCAGACATCGTTCACCTTTCAAAGCCAGCATCCCGTTCACCTAAAAAGCCAGCATCCCGGAGTCGCCTCTTCACTGTTGACGTTGAGACTGGTGTTTTGCGGGAGCTATTTAATGAAGCTGCCAGTTGAGGACTTGTGAGGCGTCTGTTTCTCAAACTAGACACTAATGTACTTGTCCTCTTGCTCAGTTGTGCACTGGGGCCTCCCACTCCTCTTTCTATTCTGGTTAGAGACAGTTTGTGCTGTTCTGTGAAGGGAGTAGTACACAGCGTTGTATGAGATCTTCAGTTTTTTGGCAAGTTCTCGCATGGAATAGCCCTAATTTTTCAGAACAAGAATAGACTGACGAGTTTCAGAAGAAAGGTCTTTGTTTCTGCCCATTTTGAGCCTGTAATCGAACCCACAAATGCTGATGCTCCAGATACTCAACTAGTCTAAAGAAGGCCAGTTGTATTGCTTCTTTAATCAGAACAACCATTTTCAGCTGTGCCAACATAATTGTAAAAGGGTTTTCTAATGATCAATTAGCCTTTTAAAATGATAAACTTGGATTAGCTAACACAACATGCCATTGGTAGATATTCCATTAAAAATCAGCCGTTTCCACCTACAATAGTCATTTACAACATTAACAATGTCTACACTGCATTTCTGATTAATTTGATGTTATTTTAATGGACAAAAAAATGTGCCTTCATAAACAAATGACATTTCTAAGTGACCCCAAACGTTTGAACGGTAGTGTATATAGGACACATGAAGTTGATTTGAGATGATCGTTTTAGCACTATTCGAGAAGTATGATCAGCAGAGGAGGTCTCATCATTGTGTAACATTGAGCTCATTCTTGCCTCTTATTTTAAAGGAGAAATAATTATATATTCCTGACACAAGTTTGAGACTTTTATTAGACTAATGATCTTAGTCTGAGGTGATCATTTCAGAAATATCTAAGTATGAAGGAGTGCTCTACATTGTATGTGCAACGTCTCCTCCATGTCTCAAGTATTTCTCTTATTACTACAGAAGCTATACATGAGCTTGATGAATGAGATATGAGACACAATTGAGAATTTCATTTGTTAGCATTAATTTGCCATATTAAATATGATTACCTATTAAAAATAAGAATAAACTGATACAGTTCAACAAATGTATTCAACAGTGCTTATTATATTAATGCATCTCACTTTTTTTCTCAGCTGAATGATCTGAATCTAGGAGTACAGGGGCTCTCTGCAATTATATTCAATGTTCAGGACAAAATTTAGGCTATGATTAAGAAGTCGGAGCTCCTCTCTGTCTGCATTAACAAGGACAACACACAGGTCTTTCCATCATTGTATGATTTGTTTGGTGTGCAAATGAACTCAAGCTTACGAACAATGTCAAATGTCATATCGCGAAGCACCTGAGTGAGTTGGGTGCGCAATTATGCAGGTACTTTCCTGAAACGGATGACAAACAACTGGATTTGTCATCCGTTTCATGCCCTGCCTCCAGTCCACTTACCGATATCTGAACAAGAGAGAATCATCGAAATTGCAACAAGCGGTTCTGTGAAAATTGAATTTAATCAGAAGCCACTGCCAGATTTCTGGATTGGGCTGTGCTCAGAGTAGCCTGCCTTGGCAAATCGCACTGTTAAGACACTGATGCCATTTGCAACCATGTACCTATGTGAGAGTTGATTCTCGGCCCTCACTAGCATGAAAACTAAATACAGGCACAGACTGTGGAAAATGATTTAAGACTGAGACTCTCCAATACAACTCAACATTGCAGAGTTATGAGCATCCTTTCAAGCACACCCTTCTCATTAACCTGTGGTGAGTTATTCACAATTTTCGATGAACAAATAAGGTTTTATATGTAAGATGGTTAAATAAAGAGCAAAATTATTATTATTATTTGTGCCCTGGTCCTATAAGAGCTCTTTGTCACTTCCCACTAGCCGGTTGAGACAACAACTCGCACTCATTCTTATGTTTAATAAATGTATCGTATAGTGTGTGTATGGCAGGCTTACAATGATGGCAAAAAAACATTTGAGAGTGTGCTGACCCTGGTGCTAGAGGGGGTACGCAGCTGGAGGTTGAATGTTTGAAGGGGTACGGGAATAGGGTTGCAAAGGGTCGGAAACTTTCCGGTACATTTCTGGAATTCTTCCGGAAATTTTACACGGGAAGTTAAGCCCAGGAATTTGGGGAATTTTGCTTAAATTCATTAAAAAAAGTTCGCTTATAACAGTAAACCTTTTTAGTGAGATACAAATTAGGCAATTCTAGATATTGTGGCATATTTTGGTTCAACTATCCCCAATTCAATGGCATTGCAACCCTCTGCATGCACAGCGCATTCTTCCATCACATGTGTAGTGCACTCTTCCATCACATGTACAGCTGATTCTCAAGATCTTGCACACCAATGAGATGCTATTGAGCCCACGCTACTACACTGTCTGAGCCAAGGACTACATGCTTTCTGATATGTTTTGATTACAGTACTGGGTGGGGTGAATATATTTTATATGACATACATGATTTTTCGTTTACTAGTAAATAGTAGCCTACAGCAAAGTGTGTTTAAATCATTTCTAACTTGTTAACAATTTCTGCTAGTTAGTTTTTGCTACCATGTGGGTTTTAGTTTGCTTGAGCCTGCTGAGGAGTGTTAATTCACCTGTTTCCGTACATGTTTCATTTTAAAACATTTATCTTACAAATGAGTTGTTTAATCTAACTGCTTAACTATTTATCTGTTTATGGAAAAAAAAATAATAATAACATTTTTACACATTTTTGTAATCTTTACAGGACAATGCTAATGGCACTATCTGATGTGTGGAGACATTTCACTGCAGCTAATGTAGAAGGAAAAGCTGTATACATTTGCAAATACTGTGCCAAATCATATGTAAAGAATGCAACAAGGATGCAGAATCATCTGGTCAAGTGCATAAAGTTCCCTCAGCGCTCACAACAAGCAACCTCTGACAAAAGTCCCTCTACTTCTATTTGAGGTGAAAATGATGAATCAGACACCTTATCGATAGCAACAGCTCATGGTCTTCCTGGAATCAGACGTTTTTTTCACTCAATGGAGGAACGTCTTCAGAGAAATGCTGATGAATGTCTTGCTCGAGCTGTGTATGCAACTGGTTCACCTCTGATGCTCACAGGCAATGTGTATTGGAAGAGATTTCTGAATGTTCTTCGCCCAGCATATAACCCTCAAACCAGACATGCTTTATCTACTCAATTGCTGGATGCAGAGTTCAAGCAAATCATAGAGAAAACAGACTGTATTGCAATCATCTCTGATGGGTGGGGGAATGTTCGTGGGCAAGGAATAATTAACTACATTCTCTACCCCTCAACCAGTATTCTACAAGGGCACAGACACAAGGGACAACAGACACACCGGTCTCTACATTGCAGATGAGCTGAAGGCAGTCATCAATGACCTTGGACCACAGAAGGTATTTGCACTGGTGACAGACAATGCTGCGAACATGAAGGCTGCTTGGTCTAAAGTGGAGGAGTCCACCCATTGGCTGTGCTGCTCATGCATTGAATCTGCTCCTCAAGGACATCCTGGCACCTAAAACAAGGGATACACTCTACAAGAGAGACAATGAAATGGTTAGGTATGTGAAAGGTCATCAAGTAATAGCAGCAATCTACCTCACCAAGCAAAGTGAAAAGAATAAGAGCACCACATTGAAGCTGCCCAGCAACACTCATTTGGGTGGTGTTGTCATCATGTTTGACAGTCTCCTGGAGATGGAGGAGTCTCCAAGAAATGGCCATTTCACAGTCTGCCGATATGGACAGCCCCATCAAGAGGATCCTACTGGATGATGTATTTTGGGAGAGAGTGGTAAGCAGCCTGAAACCTATAGCAGTAGCCATTGCACTGATTGAGGGAGACAATGCCATCCTGTCTGATGTTCAGAGAAGAAATCTGTACTGCCCTGCCCACTTCACTGTTGCTCCAAGCAGAGTAAACTGCAGTTCTGAAATACATCAAAAAGCGTGAAGACGTCTGCCTTTTTATAGTCCCGTATAGGGTTGCACATTTTGTGGAATCTTTCCGTAGGAACTAACGGAAATATATGCAAATTAATATTAATTCCATTTAAATGTAGATGTTTTTTTGCGTTGGATATATTTACCATATCATATGGAGACAGAAACATACACCTTTTACCTTATTATAAGTAGACATAATTGCAAAGGATTAAATCCTTCCAATAGAAATATAAAAACTGTTTAGTTACGAATTGAACTTTAATTAAATGATTTGACTCTTCACATGGTATGATTTCACTGAACAACAAAAGAGATGGAATATTGAATGATCCCCAATGATCCATCACGTCTCCCAAAAAACGTTTTCAACATCTGTAAAATTATAGAAACTAAAGCTTTGGTTGTCTTCCTCTCAGGCTTCCATGTCTTCTCCCTGGACCTCCTCAATGTCCACCTATTGAACATCAGACTCTGAGGCCTCATCTTCACTGTCACTTTCCAACCTTGTTGAGGATTCCTTGTTGTCAGGCTCAAAATTGCATTTTCAATTGGCCTGCTTTGACCAATTGTAATAAATAACAATTCAAACCCATGAATCACTCATGATATAATAATAACTACAATCATTGCTTTATCTACATTCAGTTAATTTAGCAAGCAGATAAAAATTATTGGGTCATATGGACAGAAGTTAGAGATTATAAGTGCTGGGGCCAGATTCACAAAACTTTACTTACTTTGTTTTGTAAGAAGTTCTTAAAAATTAAGGAGTTCATCAGTGTGCAATTCCTCAATCTTTCATAGTTTTCTTAAGAACTTTGTAAATATATTTCTTGTTTCTTAAATATCTAATTATGTGGCATTGACATTAGTGACGTGCTTGTTGTAATTTGTATTTATTTTTTACCTTTATTTAACTTGTAAAAAGCTAGCTAGCTGATAGACGCAAACAATGTTCTTCCTCGAAGACATAGCAAAACAAAATAATCTGTTTCAGTAGCTATAGCTAGCTAGCTAAGTGTAACCCAGTCCCGTCAAGTCATAGCAGCCAGCTGGCTTCATCATTATAACATTAGTTTTGGGCAACAGGGTTAAGTACTTACTCACATGGATTCCAAAATCATTGCTAAGAATATTGAAAATGACTGCAGTTTCTACTGGTCATTATTTTCAGGCTGGTTGGATTGGCGCTAACTAGGTACCAAGCTAAAGCTATCTACCCCAGAAGTTTCTAATAACATCTGTATCAAAGATATTTGCAAACATTTTTAATCTTGCTTGTTTGATCCTAATCTAATTTAAAATGCTCTCACAGACGTTTTCCCATTCGGTCGAACAAATAATGCCTTATTACCAACGCAGTATTGTACAGCTTTGACAGTGATCGTAATGGTGGCGCTTGGCTTGCACGTGCAAATCCAGTACACACAACATTCTATAATGTTCTATAATGTTATTTGACGCGTCAAATTAAGTGCTTATTTGACGAGTCAAATAGTGTTATTTGATGTGTATCTTTTTTGACACGCAAAGACCCAAACGGCTTTCCATAGTCCTAAAGTTAAGTACATTTCCAAGAAGAAATCCTAAAACATTATCTTCAAGAATCCCATTTCTTTTAAACTTTTTTATTAGGAAGAAACATGAAAAAAATTAAGAACATTTTCAATAACTTTATTGAGGAATGGCAACTTGGCTTAAGGTTTTGTTGAATCCGGCCCCTGGTAGCTAGCTAGCAGTAACGTAAACTCACCACATTCCGTACAAATGTGCGCAACCGCGACATTCAAATGAGGCTGCAAAGAAAACTAATGGGACTGTAGCGACTGTGTTGACTTCAAAATCTGGGGTGTGAACTACGTTTCTATTGAAGCGTTGATCGACATGGTAATGGCTCTATAGTATTGGAGAAAAGTTGAAAAAAACTGACCCTCCGTTACATCGTGACGTGTCATGCCGTAACATACAGCACACGTAAAGCAACTATTTCTGTCTTACAATCTCTCTCCACCAGGTGTAGCACTTCTCTCATCGTTTAAAAACAAGAAATGGACAGTGACGGAGGTAAGGGGGGATACCTAGTCATTTTTTGCGTCGTCACTGCAAGCGATCATGACTCTCAAAAGACAATGTTTACTTCTGAAGATCACTTTAGCACCGCCCTAAAAACCCGATTCAAATTCGACACACACCTTCAAATAGTTATGTAATGACACATTATATAAACTCTTTATAGTGTTTTATTTACATTTTAGAGGCGACAAGGTGATAAGTTGGACAGATCGAGTGAAAAAAAGCAGTTTCCCCACACATCTCCTCTTCTCACTACCAAGCAGTAGTTTCGCTGCCCTACCCGCCATCTTTAAAAAGACCCGACGGAGCTCATTGCCTTCTTGAATTATGCAGAAACGGGCAGCTTGGAGGTCATGTAATTTTGTTGGAAAGGGGAGAAATGGTGCTTTACAATGGTATTGACATTACAGTTGATCTGGAAGTATTACGTTTTTGAGGCGCTAAAATAAGGTCAATTGTATGGACCAAGGCGATGTACAAAAGTGAGAGAGTTTACGTTAGCTAATGTTGGAAAATATAGCCCTGAAACTGATAATATTATTTCACCTTGGGGTATGATAATTTAATCGTTCAGTTGATTATGATTCTTACCTTCTTTACTTAGCAAATTCAAACTTCTTTACTTATCAATTTCAAACTATCTGCCAGTGAGGGCCCATGTGGATCACTCATCATCAGCATCAGCAAAGCAATGATCTCAATCCAATCTCCAACTGTCATTCCCACCTGTCTTTGACTGGTGTCCAATCACATTAGGAAATAAATTATATGTTCTTTGAAATAAACGCAAAACAAAATATGCCCGGGTTGATTAGCTAGTTGCCATGGAGAAAATAGACTTTATATGGTTTTGCCAGGGAGCTCTTACAAACTCACGGGGAAAAGTTGCATCAGTGTTTGCAAGAGCTAACTAAGTAAAATAGCTTTATCTGTTTGTATTTGTAATGCAAGTTTATCACATAATATACTTCAGTCGAGGCCCCATGCATATTCCATTCCAATATAACGTTCGCCTAGATGGTAGCCTTATGCATATCAAAAACAAAATAATGTTTTTATGCACAACAACACCCGTAGTATTTCAGCATGTGTGTGTACTGTTTATAAGGGACAAAACTCTTAACAATTTTATTTGGTAATGCATATTAGTATTGTATCTCGAATCTTTATAAGATGTGTTTGGCCTAACCCGGATGTCCTAGCCGTGTCTGAATCCTGGCTTAGGAAGGCCACCAAAAATCCTGACATTTCCATCCCTAACTGTAACATTTTCCGACAAGATAGAACTGCCAAAGGGGGCGTAGTTGCAATCTACTGCAGAGAGACCCTGCAGTGTTCTGTCATACTGTGTATTGTCTGTGCCCAAACAATTCGAGCTTCTACTTCCAAAAATCCACCTTTCCAGAAACAAGTCTCTCACCGTTGCCGCTTGTTATAGACCACCTTCTGCCCCCAGCTGTGCCCTGGACACCATATGTGAATTGATTGCCCCTAAACTAGGACATGCTTAACACCCCGGCCGTCCTACAATCTAAGTTATATGCCCTCAATCGCACACAAATTATCAATGAACCTACCAGGTACAACCCCAAATCCGTAAACACAGGCACCCTCATAGATATCATCCTGACCAACCTGCCCTCTAAATACACCTCTGCTGTCTTCAACCAGGATCTCAGCGATCACTGCCTCATTGCCTGCGTCCGTAATGGGTATGCGTTCAAACGACCACCCCTCATCACTGTCAAACGCTCCCTAAAACACTTCAGCGAGCAGGCCTTTCTAATCGACCTGCTATCCTGGAAGGATATTGACCTCATTCCGTCAGGAGAGGATGCCAGGATATTCTTTAAAAGTTTAAACATTTAGAACCAGGAACAGATATAGCCCTTGGTTCACTCCAGACCTGACTGCCCTTGACCAGCACAAAAACATCCTGTGGCGTACTGCATTAGCATTGAATAGCCCTCGCGATATGCAACTTTTCAGGGAAGTTAGGAACCAATATACACAGGCAGTTAGGAAAGCAAAGGCTAGCTTTTTTAAACAGAAATTTGCATCCTGTAGCACAAACTCCAAAAAGTTCTGGGACACTGTAAAGTCCATGGAGAATAAGAGCACTTCCTCTCAGCTGCCCACTGCACTGAGGCTAGGAAACACTGTCATCACCGATAAATCCACAATAATTTCAATAAGCATTTTTCTATGGCTGGCCATGCTTTCCACCTGGCTACCCTTACTCCGGTCAACTGCCCGCACCCCCCACAGCAACTTGCCCAAACCTCCCCCATTTGTCCTTCACCCAAATCCAGATAGCTGATGTTTTGAAAGAGTTGCAAAATCTGGACCCCTACAAATCAGCTGAGCTAGACAATCTGGACCCTCTCTTTCTAAAATTATCCGCCGCAATTGTTGCAACCCCTATTACTAGCCTGTTCAACCTCTCTTTCGTATCGTCTGAGATCCCCAAAGATTGGAAAGCTGCCGCGTTCATCCCCCTCTTCAAAGGGGAGACACTCTAGACCCAAAATGTTACAGACCTATATCTATCCTACCCTGCCTTTCTAAGGTCTTCGAAAGCCAAGTTAACAAACAGATCACTGACCTTTTCGAATCCCACCGTACCTTCTCTGCTATGCAATCTGGTTTCCGAGCTGGTCATGGGTGCACCTCAGCCACGCTCAAGGTCCTAAACGATATCAGAACCGCCATCGATAAAAGACAATACTGTGCAACCGTATTCATCGACCTGGCCAAGGCTTTTGACTCTGTCAATCACCACATTCTTATCGGCAGACTCAACAGCCTTGGTTCCTCAAATGACTGCCTCGCCTGGTTCACCAATTACTTCTCAGACAGAGTTCAGTGTGTCAAATCGGAGGGCCTGTTGTCCGGACCTCTGGCAGTCTCTATGGGGGTGCCACAGGGTTCAATTCTCGGGCTGACTCTTGTCTCTGTAAACATCAATGATGTCGCTCTTGCTGCTGGTGATTCTCTGATCCACCTCTACGCAGACGACACCATTCTGTATACTTCTGGCCCTCCTTTGGACACTGTGTTAACTTGTGCCCTGTGAAATGCCTTCACTGAATGCGGTGAATTACTGTGGCGACCAGCATGTTTTTCTATTGCAGAGAGGTGCCTTGCCTCCAGTTGAAGTTCACTTGATGCTCCTATTATGTTTGTTCTCGACTTATGTGACTTTGTCACAAAAACTATGGTCATTGGTCATCCGTGCGTAAAAGTCAGCTATGGCATTTGCTGGCTTAATGATATGCGAAATAGCAGGGATAGACTGCACTAGTTTGACTGCATGGACCATTTGCATGGGAATATTTTGAATACCATGTATGCGCCTTAACAAATAGCCATTTTTGTCTTTAAAATGGAAACATGAATGAGTATCACCCTCCCGGATCCGGGATCCTCCTCATCAGAAAAGCTGACTAGCATAGCCTAGCATAGCGCCACAAGCAAATAATAGCATATAAATATCATGAAATCACAAGTCCAATACAGCAAATGAAAGATAAACATCTTGTGAATCCAGCCAACATGCCCGATTTTTAAAATGTTTTACAGCGAACACACAACATATATTTATGTTAGCTCACCACAATAGCCCAACACAAAACGCAATTTTTTCACCGCAAAGATAGCTTTCACAAAACCCACAAATAGAGATAAAATTAATCACTAACCTTTGAACAACTTCATCAGATGACAGTCTTATAACATCATGTTATACAATACATTTATGTTTTGTTCGAAAATGTGCATATTTATAGCTACAAATCCTGGTTTTACATTGTGAATATGGCGCCAAAATGCACCAAATTGTCCGGAGAAATTTTACACAGCCACGTAATCTAACCAAAAAACTCATCATAAACTATGCTGAAAAATACATGTTGTACAGCAAATGAAAGATACACTGGTTCTTAATGCAACCGCTGTGTTAGATTTAAAAAAAATAACTTTAGTACAAAGCACAGCATGCAATAATCTGAGACAGCGCTCAGCCATTCTCCGTCATGTTGGAGTCAATATATTCCACAAAAATACGAAATAACATCATAAATATTCTCTTACCTTTGATGATCTTTCATCAGAATGCAGTGCAAGGAGTCCTAGTTCCACAATAAATCGTTGTTTTGTTTTAGAATGTCCATTTCTTCTGTCGAATTAGCAACTTTGGCTAGCATGGTGGAGCTCAAGTGTCCATCAACGTTTGGCGCATGGAACGAAAAATTCAAAAACTGATAATAAAAGTCGAATAAACTGGTCAAACTCAGTTGAGAATCCATCTTTAGTATGTTTTTCTCATAAGTATCCAATAACGTCCCAGACGGAGCATTTATTCGTGTCTACCTAACGCATTGCAGACAAAGATATGGCGTTTCCAACTGCGTAGCAAAATACTGCCAATATGGCTGACCTGTCACTCCAAAAGCTCTCATTCGGTCCCACATCAGGCTAGACACCTCATTCAACGTTCTACAGCCTGTTGACATCTAGTGGAAGGCGTATGAAGTGCATACAGATCCATAAATACAAGGCAATTGAATAGGCAAGGCCTGTCACAGAGACCCATTTCAGAATTTTCACTTCCTGTTTGGAACTTTGCCTGCCAAATGAGTTCTGTTTTACTCACAGATATAATTCAAACAGTTTTAGAAACTTCAGAGTGTTTTCTATCCAATAGTAATAATAATATGCATATCATATGATCTAGAACAGAGTACGAGGCCGTTTAATTTGGGCACGATTTTTTCCCAAAGTGGAAATGGCGCCCCCTATTAAGAAGAAGATGTGACTGTCACAAAAACTATGGTCATTGGTCATCCGTGCGTAAAAGTCAGCTATGGCATTTGCTGGCTTAATGATATGCGAAATAGCAGGGATAGACTGCACTAGTTTGACTGCATGGACCATTTGCATGGGTATATTTTGAATACCATGTATGAGCCTTAACAAATAGCCATTTTTGTCTTTAAAATGGAAACATGAATGAGTCCATAATGGGCCAAGGGCTTTGACGCTGTGTGCTAGTTGCACAAGAAGGTGAATATTTGCAGTTTGGTAACGCTCACCATAGAGATGACTAATTTGAGAGAAAAAGTTCCATAGCAGTTTCTCTGCATGAGTCTGTATCAATCTGTTGTATTGATATGGAGTCCATCAGAAGAATGAAAATAGCTTCACTTAAAAGGAGGGGAGCGATTGTAGTAAAGCGTTCCAAGAACACCACGGGAAAAAAAGATTAAAAGATTAAAAGAGCCCGATATTCTGATGCCTTAAAAAACATCCTGTGAGATGCTACTGATTGAGGATATTGTGCCAAGGATGGTGGTCGGATATCTTGCAATCGCTTGTCTATTTGTTTTGTTTCTTTTGACATGCTGAAGGGCTGATGAGAAATCTCAGTGGAAAACCATAGAAGCATCAGAAGGCGCATCACTCCTAACAAAGCTGAGTGCATGTAGTCTATGCCAGTGCTACGGATTAGGTCAAAACTTTTAAATTGGCTAAGCCAACAGGGACCCTTCACACCTTTCACAGTGGTTTTTGTCTCATAGGCCATTTTAGCATCATCAGCAAACGTTTGACCTTGTGCGAGGTGGCCCTTTTGGATCCATTTTTTGGAATGGAAATGCATGAACATGTCTCCTTTGCCCCGTCTTCACAGTCTTTCCAGGCTGCTCACATTTCGAACATCCAAAGTTCCCATTGAAGTGCACTGTATTTAGTAGTATTGCTTTAGCAGGCAAGTCGCATGTGCCAGCAATGGTAAGCACTTTGCACAAAAATGTTTCAGAGCCCTCTGCCGGTTGCACATGAATTCCATCCTCTTGAAGTTTACTCCGTGTGTTACTTAAGGTCTAAGAAATGTAACCATAGATGGTTTTGAGTCCCCATACCAAAGCCCGGCAAAAATCAAATGTTCTCTTTCTGTGCATTCAATAAAGCTCAATTTATTAATGATACAATAAAAAAGCCACACTGAAAATGTAGATGATTTAAAAGTTCTTATGGCTGCAATCCCGTTAACGGAATGATATGACAACAGCCAGTGAAAGTGCAGGGCGCCAAATTCAAACAACAGAAATCTCATAATTAAAATTCCTCAAATATACATGTATTTTATACCATTTTAAAGGTAATCTTGTTGTTAATCCCACCAAAGTGTCCAATTTCAAATATGCTTTTCAGCGAAAGCACCACAAACGATTATGTTAGGTCACCGCAAAATCACAGACAAACACAGTCATTTTTCCAGCCAAAGACAGGAGTCACAAAAAGCAGAAAGAGATAAAATGAATCACTAACCTTTGATGATCTTCATCAGATGACACTCATAGGACTTCATGTTACACAATACATATGTTTTGTTCGATAAAGTTAATATTTATATCCAAAAACCTCAGTTTACATTGACGCCATGTTCAGAAATGCCTCCAAAATATCCGGAGAAATTGCAGAGAGCCACGTCAATTAACATAAATACACATCATAAACTTTGATGAAAGATACATGTTTTACATAGAATTAAAGATACACTTGTTCTTAATGCAACCGCTGTGTCAGATTTCAAAAAGCTTTACGGCAAAAGCACAAAATTAAATAATCTGAGAACAGCGTTCAGCCACAAAAGCAAGCCATACAGTTACCCGCCAAATTGTGCAGTCAACAAAACTCAAAAATCATTATAAATCTTCACTTACCTTTGCTGATCTCCGTCGGAATGCACTCCCAGGACTCCCACAAGAAATGTTTGTTTTGTTCGGTAATGTCCATCATTTATGTCCAAATAGCTATTTTTGTTAGCGTGTTTGGTAAACAAATCCAACGTCAGGAAGCGCGTTCACTAAAAGCAGACGAAATGTCCAAAAGTTCCGTAACAGTCAGTAGAAACATGTCAAACGATGTATTGAATCAATCTTTAGAATGTTTTTAACATCAATCTTGAATAACGTTCCAACCGGAGAATTACATTGACTTCAAGATGTGCGCTGGAACATAGCTCCCTCATGTGAACGTGCATGGTCAGGTCATGATAGACCAGACTATTTCCTGTCTCCTTCGGCACCACTTCACAGTAGAGGCATCAGACAAGGTTCTACAGACTGTTGACATCTAGTGGAAGCCGTAGGAAGTGCAAACTCATCCATATCTCACAGTGAATTCAATAGGGTCTTGGTTGAAAATCGACCAGCCTCAGAATTCCCACTTCCTGTTTGGATATTTTCTCAGGTTTTTGCCTGCCATATGAGTTCTGTTATACTCACAAACATCATTCAAACAGTTTTAGAAACTTCAGAGTGTGTTCTATCCAATACGAATAATGATATGCATATATTAGCAACTGGGACTGAGGAGCAGGCAGTTTACTATGGGCACCTCTGGGCACCTTTCATCCAAGCCACTCAATACTGACCCTGCAGCCATAAGAAGTTAAAAATAGGTACCCTATCTGTGTTCCATGTAAGTGAGATGTTTCTAGGATCACTAAGAGGACCACCCCCATCTGCATACTGTCTGTAAACTTCTGCATCATATATATCTTTTATGTCAGGATCTTTCTTCTTCCTACAAAATCTAAAGTTAAGCTTTTCCTGAAAACCAGGCTTGAGAAACAATGATCTTATTTGAGCATCAATTTGAACATCCATGAAGGATGATGCTGATCCTTCTTCTGTCATGCTGGTCCCACAGGTAAGACATTGTTCACACACTACTGACTCAAAACATGTGCTGCAATACTTATGCATCACAACAGGGGAAGAAAGTCTCTGAACTTCTGTACACTGCTCAAGCAGTCTGTGTTGAGACTATCTGGACAAAGCAATGTTGTTAATTTAAGCTAATCACTAAGGGCATTGCCAGTTACTTTATGACAGTTTGCGTAAGCCATGATTACCAAAAGGCACTCTCCAATGGTTATGGATGCATTGTCAAATAATGGTTTGCCTGTTTTTGTTGTGTCGTTGGATGTTGACTGTGTTGACTGTGCACCGTACTCACTAGACACCTTTTCAAATCCCTCACTGAAGATAAAGTTATCATCATATGGCCAATCCATGGAATCAGGCAACACTTCCTCAAAAGATTCAGATGGATCATACTGATCAGTATTGTCACATACAGTTGTTAGGACATCAGGAGTATCTCTGCTGGCTGATCTGAGGCTCTTCGTTTTCAATGGTAAAGTCAATCGTTGAAACATTCTCTTGTGCTGGTAACAGAAAATAATAAAACAACAGTTTAATAGTATGTTTCGACAACATGTATTAATGGTAAAACATTGTGTTGCACCATCACTGTGAGTGCACACATGGGTCTCAAATAAACTTGGCAAGATAACACACACAAAGCAAATTAGATGTTTATGCAAATATGTTTCTAGTACAAGAGGGTACTACTATAAAACATAGGAAGTGGAATAAGAATGTATAACTTACTTAAATATTGTTCATCCGTCATGCTGTCCTGACGGGGCGGGTGCGTTCTGTCCTGATGGGGCGGGTGCGTTCTGTCGTGATGGGACGGGTGCGTCGATCCTTCCTGATGGGGTGGTTGGGTTCCATTCATTCGGGCAGGCTGCAGGGAGTAAAATTAAAATGGTGTCTGCCATGTTAAAATATAGCAGAGTAATGCCACGCCACTCACCAAATGTGTAGTCCTTCTTGGTCGATTAAATGGCCCAGCGATTTCTTTATTCATCTTTCTTCTCCATCGGCTTCCAGGCTCTGGTCTTGTCATTTTGAGTCCGATATTATTCAATAGAGATCGCTCACTCAATTATCATCAAGATACATTTTTTA
Organism: Salvelinus alpinus; assembly: GCF_045679555.1. Classification (NCBI taxonomy): domain Eukaryota; kingdom Metazoa; phylum Chordata; class Actinopteri; order Salmoniformes; family Salmonidae; genus Salvelinus; species Salvelinus alpinus. The sequence goes on along the minus strand of NC_092104.1, from coordinate 52,178,239 downwards.
AATTTTATTTCACCTTTATTTAACCAGGTAGGCCAGTTGAGAACAAGTTCTCATTTACAAATGCGACCTGGCCAAGATAAAGCAAAGCAGTGCGACACAAACAACAACACAGAGTTACACATGGAATAAACAAACGTACAGTCAATAACACAATAGAAAAAAAATCTATATACAGTGTGCGCAAATGAGGTACGATTAGGGTGGTAAGGCAATAAATAGGCAGTAGTGGCGAAGTAATTACAATTTAGCAATTAAACACTGGAGTGATAGATGTGCAAAAGATGAATGTGCAAGTAAAGATACTGGAGTGCAAAGGAGCAAAAAAGGATAATAAATAACAATATGGGAATGAGGTAGTTGGATGGGCTATTTACAGATGGGCAATGCAATGATCTGTGAGCTGCTCTGACAGCTGATTCTTAAAGTTAGTGAGGGAGATATGAGTGTCCAGCTTCAGTGAGTTTTGCAATTCGTTCCAGTCATTGGCAGCAGAGAACTGGAAGGAAAGGCAGTCAAAGGAGGAATAGGCTTTGGGGGTGACCAGTGAAATATACCTGCTGGAGCACGTGCGGCGGGTGGGTGCTGCTATGGTGACCAGTGAGCTGAGATAAGGCGGGGCTTTACCTAGCAAAGACTTATAGATGACCTGGAGCCAATGGGTTTGGCGACGAATATGAAGCGAGGGCCAGCCTACGAGAGCATACAGGTCACAGTGGTGGGTAGTATATGGGGCTTTGGTAACAAAACGGATGGCACTGTGATAGACTGCATCCAATTTGCTGAGTAGAGTGTTGGAGACTATTTTGTAAATGACATCGCAAAAGTCAAGGATTGGTAGGATAGTCAGTTTTATGAGGGTATGATTGGCAGCATGAGTGAAGGACGCTTTGTTGCGAAATAGGAAGCCAATTCTAGATTTAATTTTGGATTGGAGATGCTTAATGTGAGTCTGGAAGGAGAGTTTACAGTCTAATTAGGTATTTGTAATTGTTCACATATTCTAAGTCAGAATCGTCCAGAGTAGTGATGCTGGACGGGCGGGCAGGTGTGGGCAGCGGCCGGTTGAAGATTATGCATTTAGTTTTACTTGCATTTAAGAGCAGTTGGATGCCACGGAAGGAGAGTTGTATGGCATTGAAGCTAGTCTGGAGGTTAGTTAAGAGAACTCGTCTCACATCAAGGCATTATGGGAAAGGAAAAATAACTAACAATTTTTGTTTTATTCTTCTAATGTACAGTAGCACATATAAAGTATGGACAGATTTGAATTCTTCTTTACCTCTAAGGAATCTGGTGACAAATGAGCACTTATTAGCGAATTTGAAAGTGCAGGTTTTTCTTTGCAGCAAGATACTGTAACACATGGTACAATGCTTTCATGTTGTGCCCCTATTGGAAACCCCTGTCAACACAGTTATAATTGTACTTGAGCATGTTTTGGGCTAAGTTGTTTTCCTTGACAGCTATGCCCGGTATTGTGTTTGCAACTCATTTCCCAAACAGACTTGAGAAGCACTAGGTATACTCAACAAATTACTTGTGTTGGAACATTATGAATGTATATTGAATGATGAATTAATGGAAACAAATCATATCTGTTCCACTTTTGTGATTATTTTACACTTCAGCACCTCTTTGAGATCATGTAGAGATGTCTCTGAGATTACATTTGCATGAATTGATCAGACCTGTAATAATTAGTCTCATATACAGTTGAAGTCGGAAGTTTATACACCTTAGCCAAATACAGTTAAACTCAGTTTTTCACAATTCTTGACATTTAATTCTAGTATAAATTCCCTGTCTTAGGTCAGTTAGGATCACCACTTTATTTTAAGAATGTGAAATGTCAGAATAATAGTGAATGATTTATTTCAGCTTTTATTTATTTCATCACATTCCCAGTGGGTCAGAAGTTTACTTACACTCAATTAGTATTTGGAAGCATTGCCTTTAAATTGTTTAACTTGGGTCAAACGTTTCAGGTAGCCTTTCACAAGCGTCCCACAATAAGTTGGGTGAATTTTGGCCCATTCCTCCTCAGGTTTGTAGGCCTCCTTGCTTGCACACGCTTTTTCAGTTCTGCCCACACATTTTCTATAGGATTGAGGTCAGGGCTTTGTGATGGCCACTCCAATACCTTGACTTTGTTGTCCTTAAGCCATTTTGCCACAACTTTGGAAGTATGCTTGGGGTCATTGTTCATTTGGAAGAGCCATTTGCGACCAAGCTTTAACTTCCTGACTGATGTCTTGAGATGTTGCTTCAATATATCCACATAATTTTCCTACCTCATGATGCCATCTATTTTGTGAAGTGCACCAGTCCCTCCTGCAGCAAAGCACCCCCACAACATGATGCTGCCAATTCCCATGCTTCACGGTTGGGATGGTGTTCTTCGGCTTGCAAGCGTCCCCCTTTTTCCTCCAAACATAGCGATGGTCATTATGGCCAAACAGTTCTATTTTTGTTTCATCAGACCAGAGGACATTTCTCCCAAAAAATACGATCTTTGTGCCCATGTGCAGTTGCAAACCGTAGTCTGGCTTTTTTATGATGGTTTTTGAGCAGTGGCTTCTTCCTTGCTGAGCAGCCTTTAAGGTTATGTCGATATAGGACTCGTTTTACTGTGTATATAAACACTTTTGTACCTGTTTCCTCCAACATCTTCAAAAGGTCCTTTGCTGTTGTTCTGGGATTGATTTTCACTTTTTGCCCCAAAGTACATTAATCTCTAGGAGACAGAATGCGTCTCCTTCCTAAGCGGTATGGTCCGATAGTGTTTATACTTGCGTACTATTGTTTGTACAGATAAACGTGGTACCTTCAGGCATTTGGAAATTGCTCCCAAGGATGAACCAGACTTTTGGAGGTCTACAATTCTTTTTCTGAGGTCTTGGCTGATTTCTTTTGATTTTCCCATGATGTCAACCAAAGAGGAACTGAGTTTGAAGGTAGGCCTTGAAATACATCCACATGTACATCTCCAATTCACTCAAATGATGTCAATTAGCCTATAGGAAGCTTCTAAAGCCATGACATAATTTTCTGGAAATTTCCAAGCTGTTTAAAGGCACAGTCAACTTAGTGTATGTAAACTTCTGACCCACTGGAATTGTGATACAGTGAATTATAAGTGAAATAATCTGTAAACAATTGTTGGAAAAATTACTTGTCATGCACAAAGTAGATGTCCTAACCGACTTGCCAAAACTATAGTTTGTTAACAATACAAAGCCCTGGAGTTTTAAGACTCCAACCTAAGTATATGTGAACTTCAGACTTCAACTGTATATATTTGTAGGCCTTTTTGGTGGGGGGTTCCAAATTTTCATTTTCATATCAGACGACCTAGTTTGGGAAGCTAATGCATAATCACATAGTAGCCTATAGTAATTTTAGGTAATACTTAAACATTTTTTTATTTAACTAGGCAAGTCAGTTAAGAACAAATTCTTATTTACAATGATGGCCTACCCCGGACAACGCTGGGCCAATTGTGTGCCGCCCTATGGGACTCGCAATCACAGCCAGATGTGATACAGCCTGGATTTGAACCAGGTACTGTAGTGGTGCCTCTTGCACTGAGATGCAGTGCCTTAGACCGCTGCGCCACTCGGGATGCTTAATGTATCTTGAAGTTAGCATGCCAATAGAACGAACTCAACATCAACTGAACAAAGTTGGCTTGAACTACCTAGCTAGCTAGCATTAGCCGGCTAACATTCCTCCTGACTAGCTAGCAGGCCCTACCTGGCTCAACCTGCTGCAGAAAAGTGAGATTTCTACATTACTTTCTGTAGCTAACTTAGCTAGATATTCTTTCTGGCTGGTGCTTATTGACAGAGTAGGCTAATAATGAACTGCAGTTACTATAAATGGTTAACTGTCTGGCCATTTGCGTAGCTATTTGTTACACATTCAATACAACAATATCTAGTTAAGCTACAGTCAATGCTGTGTGTGTGTGTGTGTGTGTGTTTTCAGAATGTGCCCGCAGGAGAAGGGCACAGTACGGCATCTGAACAGATCATCATGAACTTCATCCAGTTACTTACAGTAAGTTAAAATCAGCCATATTATTGGTGTGGGTATAATTCACAAACCTCCTTTCCTGCTAACTGAAAGGCAGATGTAGGAAAGGCATAATGGTGAGGATACTACATGACAATTGGTCTACTTTTCTGAATGTATACCTACCACCTTTCAGGGGAGCTGATGATCAATGATACGGAGAAAGTCTGATATTACTTGATTACTGATTCCCCCCACACTCTCTCTCCCTCTCTCTCATTCACAGGACCATTTACAAAGTCCAGTCACTCAGCCCTTTTCAGAAGCTCTCAAGGTCCTACACTACTTCCTGCTACAACACGCTGATGAAAAGCAAAAAGCCTGGACCCATGACGGTATGTTTGCATAGCTCTCTAACCCTGCTGTACCCTACCGTGCTAAGACAATCTGACTCTAGAAGAGTATTAAGCTATTTTTAAATGGAATCCTCAACAGTCATTATTCATCTCACTCTCTTCTCACAGTTCACTCACTCAGATAGTATGTAGGCTGGTTGCTGGCACCTACAGGCCTGTTTGAGGGACAACTTTACACACCTCAGCTGAGACCCTCTCATTCCTCGTCTTTCAAGGAAAGCCCATTCTTTACACTTCCTGTTTGGCATCTCTTTCTCCTGTTGTGTGGTATTACCTATAGATGACTCCTAGTCACTTTCAAATAGTTTGCCTCTGAATTGGTGTCCACATCAGGCTATTTAATTGTTACCTGTGTGTTAGAATACTGCGTGCCTTTAACATAATTTGAACAATCCCTCCACTGCCACATGCTCCCTCTCTTTCTCTCCAGGATACATTAGGGGAAGTTGCTTTGCTGTAGGCACCAATCCCACGCTGCCAGACAACATCAAAGACTTTATCCCCCTCATCCTAAACTTTGCTAAATTCAACATTTCAAAGGGTAACTTGAAGCATAAAGCACATTTTACAGTTGGTTTTGGTAAAACCAAGTAAAACACACCAATCCCTGTCCTAATTTCAATAATGTGTACCAATGTGGTATATCTGGTCTTTTTTGTAGTAAATCTCGCTCATTTGTGCCCTTGGTCTGGAAACTCAGTCATATTTTTAGACCTATTTTCAACTTCAGTATCCAAAATGTGCTAGCTGCTCCCATAGGATATAGTAATTACAAAAGTGTACGACGCTGAAAGTAGGGATTAGGTATAAAAGCTCTCCTATGGTGTCATTAGAATTTTGGTGGGCGCTATGCTGGCCCAAAGGTTCCATGGCCACAAGATAGATTATGAATCAGAACATCATGGTAATTTTCAACCACAATTAATTTGACCAGGACAACAGAGGACCTACTGCCTGATGCCTTTGGATCTGCAAATAGATACTGAGAAGATGAAAGAGAGCGACCCGGCTCTATGTATTTTACTGGTTTGTGACTCACTGACACCACTGACACCACCCCCAGTTAGAGGGGAAGCAGCCCAAGAGTTAACACACACAGGAACTTTATTCAAACACAGTGTAACGATCGTCGTTGGGAGAAAGAGAGGAGGACCAAGGTGCAGCGTGGTAAGTATTCATTATGCCTTTTAATGAAAACGAATACTCGAACAACAAAACTAATGATAAACGAGAATGACACGAAACGAAACAGTCCTGTCTGGTGACATACACAAAGACAGAAAATAAATACCCACGAAACACAGGTGGAAAAAGGCTACCTAAGTATGATTCTCAATCAGAGACAACTAACAACACCTGCCTCTGATTGAGAATCATACCAGGCCAAACGCAAAAACCAACATAGAAAAACGATCATAGATAACCCACCCAACTCACGCCCTGACCATACTAAAACAAAGAAATAACAAAATAACTAAGGTCAGAACGTGACAGTACCCCCCCCAAGGTGCGGACTCCGGCCGCAAAACCTGAACCTATAGGGGAGGGTCTGGGTGGGCATCTGTCCGCGGTGGCGCGGGACGTGGACCCCACTCCACCATAGTCTTAGTCCGCTTCAGTGGCGTCTTTAGAGCGGCGACCCTCGCCGCCGACCTTGGACTGGGGACCCTAATAAATGGCCCCACTGGACTGAGGGGCAGCTCCGGACTGAAGGGCAGCTCCGGACTGAAGGGCAGCTCCGGACTGAAGGGCAGCTCCGGACTGAAGGGCAGCTCCTGGCTGACGGACGGCTCTGACGGCTCCTGGCTGACGGACGGCTCTGAGGGCTCCTGGCTGACGGATGGCTCAGGCGGCTCCTGACAGACGGGCGGCTCAGGCGGCTCCTGACAGACGGGCGGCTCAGGCGGCTCCTGACAGACGGGCGGCTCAGGACAGACGGGCGGCTCAGGCGGCTCAGGACAGACGGGCGGCTCAGGACAGACGGGCGGCTCAGGACAGACGGGCGGCTCAGGACAGACGGGCGGCTCAGGACAGACGGGCGGCTCAGGCGGCGCTGGACAGGAGGAAGACTCAGGCGGCGCTGGACAGGAGGGAGACTCAGGCGGTGCTGGACAGACGGGAGCACCTGGAGGAAGGAAACGGAGAGACAGCCTGGTGCGCAGGGCTGCCACCGGAGGTCTGGTACATGGAGGAGGCACCGGATAGACCGGACCGTGGAGGCTCACTGGAGGTCTCGAGCACCGAGCCTGCCCAACCCTACCTGGCTGAATGATCCCCGTAGCCAGGCCAGTGCGGCGAGTTGGAATAGCCCGCACTGGGCTGTGCTGGCGAACCGGGGACACCACGCGTAGGGCTGGTGCCATGTACCCCAGCCCAAGGAGACGCACTGGAGACCAGATGCGCTGAGCCGGCTTCATGGCACCTGGCTCGATGCCCACTCTAGCCCGGCCGATACGAGGCGCTGCTATGTACCGCACTGGGCTATGCCTGCGTACCAGGGACACCGTGCGTCTCACGGCATAACGCGGTGCCTGCCCGGTCCCCCTCTCTCCACGGTAAGCACGGGGAGTTGGCTCAGGTCTCCTACCTGACTTAGCCACACCCCCCAAGAGATTTTTGGGGCTGCCTCTCGGGCTTCCAACCGCGCTGCCGTGCTGCCTCATACCACCGCCTCTCAGCTTTCGCTGCCTCCAGCTCTGCTTTAGGGCGGCGATATTCACCAACCTGAGCCCAGGGTCCTTCTCCGTTTAAAATCTCCTCCCATGTCCAGGAGTCCTGAGATTTCGGCCGCTGCTGCTGCTGCCCGTTACCACGCTGCTTGGTCCTTTGTTGGTGGGTTTTTCTGTAATGATCGTCGTTGGGAGAAAGAGAGGAGGACCAAGGTGCAAAGTATTCATTATGCCTTTTAATGAAAACGAATACTCGAACAAAACAACAAAACTAACGATAAACGAGAATGACACGAAACGAAACAGTCCTGTCTGGTGACATAAACAAAGACAGAAAATAAACACCCACGAAACACAGGTGGAAAAAGGCTACCTAAGTATGATTCTCAATCAGAGACAACTAACGACACCTGCCTCTGATTGAGAATCATACCAGGCCAAACGCAAAAACCAACATAGAAAAACGAACATAGATAACCCACCCAACTCACGCCCTGACCATACTAAAAGAAAGAAATAACAAAAGAACTAAGGTCAGAACGTGACACACAGGAGAATATGAACATGGGGATGTACATGGGTATGTTTCTGTAATGGACAGAAACAGAGAGTTAATATACTATACAGGAGATATATTTATCACCGGCCTGAATAGATATTTACAAAGTACGATATAATGGGATATGGGATTGAACAAAAAGGACTGTATCTAATATTGACCTAACAACCATGTATTACATAGCAACACCAGATTAATGACTAGCATGGCAATAGCACAGTAAGAATAATGGCAAGGACTGTATATTATACAAATAGTATAAACACACAAGAGAAAGGACTCATCATTGCAGACAATATCAGTAGTAACATAATAATAACAGGAATGAGAATTACATAGAATACTGCTACTCTACATACTGCAAAGATAACAACAGCGAAAAAACAACTTACTTTGTAGTCACGCATCCCATGCACATATGTTCACCCACATTTACAGACTGGAATAACACCATTGAGGTGCAGGCAATATTTACTCCCGTGTAAAACGTGGGTCAGGTTGACTAGCCAATCAGGACCTGGAGAGAAAGCATGACTATTGTCTGATTGGCTGAAGCCATGAGCTGGAGGAGATATTGATCTCTCAGGTGAGGGGGAGAAAGGGTGTGGATGGGTGAGTGCGGCTCCAGAAAGCAAATAAACAAATGCTCACACAAACCGAATGTAAGAGTGGTAATGAAATGAATTACAGCAGCAGTATTTTTATGATCCAGCAGATGACAGTAATCCACCTTCAATTACTGAGCAGCCCAAATGAGTAGGGGCAGAGAGCAGGGGTGCAGGAGGTTTAGGTTTGAGATCAGCTGTGAAGTGTTAGGGCAAAAACCAAAACGTGGGGTCCGGAGGACCGAGTTCGGGAAACGCTACTATAATCAAAATTGAGCAGCTTGAGTGCCATTACTCAGAGTTGAAGTCATTGAACACTGTTCAATGGTGCTCATTTAGTAAATTTAGATCAAAGCAGAATCAATGTCTTGCAAGATCACATATAAAATACAAATTAATTGTTATAACATTTCTGTTACACCAAAAACACCTCATTTCTAATGAGATTTTAGGATGGTTAGCTGAAGCTGAATAGTGAAAGAAAAATCATATTGTAAGATTAAGTGTTTTCTTTCTAAACCCTATCACGTTTCATATCTTTCCATATAAAGTTGAATTGGGATTTATTGTACTGCACAACTGGCATGTGACAAATACAATGTGCTCTGTCAACCACTGGAGGGCACTGTTGGCTTTTTTTTCTTTTTTTTTTTTACTGTTGACTATTGCGAGAAAATTGAACATTCAGGAGGAGCCATTGAAATACATGTGAACCTGGAGCAGGGATAGATAGAATAGAACATATGGTTATCAAGCAATTTCTAAAGTAACCAACTGCTTTGTGAAACTCATTAATACTGTACTTTTTTTTTTTTTTATCAGCATATTCATTCATTCATGTTAATGAAGTAAAATGGAAAAACAAGATTGCTTTGTGTGTATTTGTGTTTGGCTCAAGAGAGAATGAAACACTGTCCATCTTAACCACCAGAGAGCTGTATTTATCTATAAATGAAGTGGCATCCTATTCTCGCCACAGATCAAACAACCACACTGAATGATTTAAATCCTCTGGAGTAATTTAGTCCACTGATGGCACACTATTCAAGGATTAGGCCTTCATGCTCCATTAATGACTGTAATCCCTAAAGTGATCAACTTCACCACAAAATGCCTTAACTTAATATCCATTAGCATAACTCACATTTTCACATGGAGAGCTTGGTAAACCCCTCGCTAACAGACATGCCAGAGCATCACAATCCCCTCCTACTTCCTACTGCTCTGTGGCACACTGGATCAAAACACTGAAACCATCTCTGTCACCTTAATGCTCTGTCTCTGACACACACACACACATGATAAACCCACGCATAAACACACACACAGCAGGGCAAGATAGGTAGATAATCTACCTCCCATCACAGACAAAGATTGTTGTAACATAATATGCTGGCAAAAAAATATGACTAAATCAGAGCTCAGCTATAGGATGTTGACAGTATAATGTTGTCATACATCATGAAGCTGCTTATGCGTGTCTGTTTTTATTATCAATAATGCTGTTTATTGCCGTCTGGTCTGTGTGGTGCTATAGCTGAGCTTTGTAGGATTATCCTAATACGTTTCTGATTAGTGTAGCGTTAAAGGCCAGGACACAGGCTGGCCCACTGCTCTACACAGGTCAGCACAACCGTTTGATTGGCTGGGAAAATTGCGGTTGGAGTCGCTATGGTGATGGTGTTGAGCTAGATGACCAGACAGTAGGAGCCATTGTACATCACCAAGATAACCATAGCCAAGTGGCGGGAGACAGCACATCCTGGGACCTTGGCTTGTGTGTGTGAGAGAGAGGGAAAGACAGGGTACAAACTGTTGTGCTGTTTGAGAAACAGACACCTCACAAGTCCTCAACTGGCAGCTTCATTAAATAGTACCCGCAAAACACCAGTCTCAACGTCAACTGTGAAGAGGCGACTCCGGGATGCTGGCCTTCTAGGCAGAGTGTGGCAAAGAAAAAGACATCTCAGACTGGCCAATAAAAAGAAAAGATTAGGATGGGCAAAAAACACAGACACTGGACAGAGGAACTCTGCCTAGAAGGCCAAATCCCCTAGTCACCTCTTCACTGTTGACGTTGAGACTGGTGTTTGCGGGAGCTATTTAATGAAGCTGCCAGTTGAGGAATTGTGAGGAGTCTGTTTCTCAAAGTAGACACCAATGTCCTTGTCCTCTTGCGCAGTTGTGCACCGGGGCCTCCCACTCCTCTTTCTATTCTGGTTAGAGACAGTTTGCGCTGTTCTGTGAAGGGGGTAGTACACAGTGTTGTACCAGATCTTCAGTTTCTTGGCAATTTCTAGCACGGAATAGCCTTCATTTCTCAGAACAAAAATAGACTGACGAGTTTCAGAAGAAAGGTCTTTGTTTCTGGCCATTTTGAGCCTGTAATCGAACCCACAAATGCTGATGCTCCAGATACTCAACTAGTCTAAAGAAGGACAGTTTTATTCCTTTTTTAATTAGAACAACAGTTTTCAGCTGTGCTAACATAATTGCAAAAGGGTTTTCTAATGATCAATTAGCCTTTTAAAATGATAAACTTGGATTAGCTAACACAACGTGCCATTGGAACACAGGAGTGATGGCTGCTGATAATGGGCCTCTGTATACCTATCTAGATATTCCATAAAAAATCTGCCGTTTCCAGCTACAATAGTCATTTACAACATTAACAATGTCTACACTGTATTTCTGATCAATTTGATGTTATTTTAATGGACAATATTTTTTGCTTTTCTTTCAAAAACAAGGACATTTCTAAGTGACCCCAAACTTTTGAACAGAAGTATATACATAAACAGCACCCGCATCAAATCTCAACTTACTTTCTCTAATACACACACTGTCACTCACATGCGCACACACAGAAGGCGAGCTGTCTGCGAAGAGATAAGAGACTCTGAAGGTGGAAATTAGTTTTGGCGCCTGACTGCTTCATGTGACTAAATCCTCTCGTCATACAAACATGGACATAGAAGACATCCAGCAATCTGCTGTTAAGACTACCTCTTTTTGTGTGTGTGTGTGTGCGTGCGTGCGTAGCTCATTTGTATAGTGAAGGTCTCTGGTGACCATGAGGGGTAATTGGTGGTAGATAAACACTGGTTATTGAGCAGTGTGTGAATTCACCAATCGGAGAGGGATTTACAATGTGTAGTTTAAAGCGTAATTGCTCTTGAGTTCCCTGAGAGACTTGCCAGAGCCATTAGCTGCTGTTCTGAGTCTGTGCCTTGGCTGTGTGTGTGTACTTGTGCAATTCAGTATGAGTGTGTGTGTTTTCCTACCTTGGCTCCCCTCCAAGCTTTGAGAGCTAATTGGAATTAGAATAACATTCCTCAAAGGCCATTCATTTAGTGAAAGGCTGAGTGCAAATGACTGAGCGTGTTAGAAGCAGGAGAGCACTAACAATCGGCGCTAACACTTTTTATTCTGATTTTAACGAGGGGTAATCACTCGGCTGTAGAGCAAGAGGAATAAAAGCGGGGGGGAAAAGACAAGAAGGCAGCAATTATCTCTTCTGTCAGTGATGAGTCACGGCCTTGTTTCTGCCACTCTGGGATGATTAGAGATGCACAGTTACAGCTTTTATTTATTACTGTAGAACTCACCATAGACACTATAGTACTACTGTCACTGCCACTATACTATAGATGCTGCCACTATACTACAGATAATACTCTGAGTCGATATTCACGTAATAATAAGGAATTCCCCTTAACCACACCCACAAATTGGGGAAAACAAACATTGTTTGCTATTGACCCCCATTGCAAAAGAGCCAACTTTGTAGTAGATTTTATGTTATACAGAAATAGCAAAACATGCCAAAATGCTGCTGTGTGGTTCAATGTATAGTAACCAGGTCAAAACTACCGACATACGGTTCGCAATGCTCCCATGTAGGGAAATAGAGCCTGCGAGAAGATTATAACCACTATTATAAACTGGTTACCAACGTAATTAGAGCAGTAAAAATAAATGTTTTGTCATACCCGTGGTATACGGTCTGATATACCACAGCTGTCAGCTAATCAGCATTCAGCGCTCGAGCCAGCCAACCAGTTTATAACTAGAGTTATACCGTCACTATACTACAGATACTGCCATTGTAGTACAGTCTACAATATCACTATACTACAGATACTCCCACTATATTACTGGTACTGCCACTCTACTACATATAGTACATTATACAACGAGTGGTTCTAATCCTGAATGCTGACTGGTTAAAACCTCATTCCAGCTGGTGTCTATTCCACAAGTTACCACCGGCTAAATCTATGATGTTAAAATGCCTATTTATATGGTCCATCTGACTGCGCAATCCACTGTCTCATCAGGCCAGCCAACCTATAAACTTGATCTCCACTATAAAAAGCATCTACACATTATCTGACAGTTACTTTAGACTAACGTTTAGTTTTCAAAAGCAGAGATGTAAACCTTTCTGTCTGTCTCTCCAACATTGTTTCAATATTCAAATTTGATCCCCAGCTATAACATAGTAATTAACTTGTCGGGACGAGACAGGCAGGCAGCTTTTCTCAGCCAGTCGAAATCATGAATCAACAAAACAAACTGCAGCTAGTTTGCTTTCTTTCCAGTTTGAAGTGGTTGTGTTAAGCTGGGTTGTTGGCTTGCTCCTCTGAACAGTGTCCTGACAAGATAGCCCATTTTCTATGGCAGGCGAAATCGCACCTCATTTGCTCATCGTTACGGATGTGTACAAATAAATCTCGCTCGAAAATACCTTTTAAAGAAAATGCAGCTACTTTTCTGTTATTCTGGCTGCACTTTTTGACGTTACTGTAAGCTAGCCATAGTTGGCTAGCTAGCAGGCAAGGGATAAGAATGTTGCCAGGCAGTATGGCAATGGGATATTTAGAAGGAACTACACGTCTATAGATACGAAACAAAAAGACTGAACGACTGGATCGTGTCTCTGGCAACTGAACCGATAGAACAAATGACCAGCTTGTGGAAGGATAGTCTTCGAAGCTGGGGTTTGGAGGATATATTGGCACGGTTTGCCGGCCCTCGACAAACAACACCCTTGTTCTCTGGCATTATCACTTACCTATAAACTGAGTATACAAAACTTTAGAAACAACTTCCTAATATTGAGTTGAAGGTGTCAAATGTTCCACAGGGATGCTGACTCCAATGCTTCCCACAGTTGTCAAATTGGCTGGATGTCCTTTGAGTGGTGGACTATTCTTGATACACACGGGAAACTGTTGAGTTTGAAAAATCCAGCCGCGCTGTAGTCCTTGACAAAAACCGATGCGCCTGGCATCTACTACCATACCCTGTTCAAAGGCACTAAATATTTTGTCTTGCCCATTCACCCTTTGAATGGCACACATACACAATTCATGTCTCAATTGTCTCAAGGCTTAAAAATTATTGTTTAACCTGTCTCCTCCCCCCTTCATCTACACTGATTGAAGTGGATTTAACAAGTGAGGGATCATAGACTGACCATAGACTGAATAAGGGATCATAGACTGACCAGGTGAAAGCTATGTCATGGAAATAGCAGGTATTCATAATGTGTTGTATACTCGCAGTGTAGTCACTATAATATCCCTATACTACTGGCTATTTTCCATATACTATTTGTACCTGTACTATCACTATACTACTGGTACTATCACTGTAGACTGATTAGAGATGCAGATACAGGTTTTATATATTATAGAACTTACAATATGTCACTATACAATATAATATTTTCTTACAGTTACACTATTAAATATGGTCAAAATAAGACGCACTCAATGAAGTGAGCAATACATAAATCATTAAATCTCAACAGAGAGAGAGAGAGAGAGTGCCAGAAAATGATGGTAGCCTACCATCACTATACTACTGGTACTGTCACTGTAGGCTGAATAGTGATGCTGATACAGATTTTACATATTATAGAATTTACAATATGTCACTATACAATATAATATTTTCTTAGAAAGTGACATTTTAAAGCTACAACCCTTATATGAACTATAACTCAGCAAAATCTTTGAAAGTCAAGTGACAAAAAGTGCAAATATTTAGCATGCATGAAAAGGGTACATCCTGATGGTCAATGTAAAGCAACGCATTTCCTTCTCCATCCACATTACCTTGTATGCACCCATCACATGCACCGTTGATCTATCTCGTTTGTTTACAATAGGAAAAGTGAATGGGAAAAGATGTTTGAAGTTCTCACCTGTTTATCTTATTTAAAAATTGTAAAAAACTCAATAGCTTGAAAGCCCTGATTGCTAGGGTCATACAATATATAGTTGAAGTCGGAAGTTAACATACACCTTAGCCAAATACTTTTAAACTCAGTTTTTCACAATTCCTGACATTTAATCCTCCTGGAAATGCACCAGGTTGTAAGCGCTCCTGAGATCCAATTTTGTGAAGAAGCACGCCACGTGCATTGACTCGATCGCACTGGCGATGAGAGGCAGCGGGTAGCTGTACCTCACAGTGATCTGATTGATACCTCGATAGTCAATACACGGGCACAGACCCCCATCCTTCTTCTTCACAAAAAAGAATGTATCCCTGTCCCAGGGATTCAGAGACATATGTTTCCATAGCCACCGTCTTCTCTTGTGACAGAGGATACACGTGACTCTTGGGAAGTGCTGCGTCTACCAGGAGATTTATCGCACAATCCTGTCGATAAGGTGGTAATTTAGTTGCCCTCTTCTTACAGAAGGCCAGAGCCAAATCGGCATATTCTGACGGGATGCGCACGGTGGAGACCTGGTCTGGACTTTCCACCGTAGTTGCACCGATGGAAACCCCCACACACCTCCCTGAGCACTCTCGTGACCACCCCTTGAGAGCCCTCTGTTGCTACGAAATAGTGGGGTCATGACAGGCCAACCAGGGTAAGCCCAGCACCACGGGAAACGCAGAAAAATCAATAAGGAAGAGACTGGTTCTCTCCTTATGACCCTCCTGCGTAACCATGTCTAGTGGAGCGGTGGCCTCCCTAGTCAGCCCTGACCCTAATGGTCGACTATCTAGGGCGTGCACAGGGGAGGGCATATCCACAGGAACAAGGGGGATCCCTAAACTATGGGCAAAAGAACGGTGGGCAAAAGAACGGTCAATAAAATTTCCAGCTGCGCCTGAATCTACTAGCGCCTGATGCTGGGAATGGGGGGAAAACTCAGGAAATGAAATAAACACATACATGTGAGCAACAGGTGGCTCTGGGCGAGCCTGGTGCCGACTCACCTGGGGTGGCACGATAGTGCCCTGCCTGCTGCCTCGACTCCCTGAGGAACCCCCCAGCACCAACCAGCAGTGTGCCCTCTGCGGCCACAGATTGGAATGGCCCATCCTCCGGTCGCCCTAAATGCAGCACCTCCCAGCTCCATGGAGTCGGAGCAGAGGTGCTGGGGGATGGAACTGACAGGCCCCGATCCGGACATCCACGGAGAGTCAGCAGGTTGTCCAGCCGGATGGACAGGTCCACCAGCTGGTCCAATGTGAGGGTGATGTCTCGGCAGGCCAACTCCCGACGGATGTCTTCGCGCAGACTGCACCTGTAGTGATCGATCAGGGCCCTGTCGTTCCATCCCGCGCTGGTGGCCAGGGTCCGGAAGTCCAAGGCGAAATCCTGCGCACTCCTCGTCCCCTGCCTCAGGTGAAACAGATGTTCACCCGCCTCGAACACTGCCCAAAAGCGGCGGGTGAACTCAGCGTAATGGTCCAATGCCACGTCTCCCTCACTCCATATGGCGTTGGCCCACTCCAGGGCTTTGCCTGAGAGGCAGGAGACGAGGGAGGACACGCTCTCACGCCCCGAAAGAGCCGGGTGGGCGGTCGCCAGGTAGTACTCCAGCTGGAGTAGAAACCCCTGGCATCCAGCAGCCGTCCCATCATACTCCCGCGGGAGCGCGAGTCGAATCCCGCTGGGACCGGGTGAAGGAGGGGTGGACAGTGGGACAGGCTGTAGTGGGGCTGGTGGAGGTGCTGGAAAACTTCCTCCTCTGTCCCTAAGATCCATCGTCTGCAGCACGCAATCCATGGAGGTGCCCAGACGTTGCAACATGGTCGTGTGCTGCTGAACGCGCTCCTCCACTGCAACAGGGAGGGCGTCTGCTCCTGCTGACTCCATTCTACAATTTAGCTGCATTAGCTCCACATTCATCTGCTTTGTGTGTTGTCAGTCCACATCTGAAACATTTTGTGCCACTATTGCATTCCTCTGTATCAGTGCTTTTGTTTCCATTTCGTGCTCTACCTCTCTGTTTATTAGCATTTGCACATCCTCCAATAAAATAAACATGACTGTCTTTAGCCTTGCCAAAATTATTAGAAGGCACTTTTGATTCTGCCTGTGCTGCTTCAAATATTCTAGCAACGGTGAGAGCTCTTTGTAGTGCTAACCCTTCTTCCTGCAGCGATTTATCTCTGTCTTTTGTATGCACATTTTTCACTAGCTGATCCCTCAACGTGTCTGACTCCAGTACATCAAACCACATTTCTCTGTGGTGTAAAGTAGGCATCAAGCACAGCTACAGTCTGTGCAAATGTACCTATTCTCCCGGGTAGATTGGCGAAGATTCTCTGCACTGGTGCTCCAATACAACATAGCAATGTAGCTCGTCTTACCGCGTTCGTGGCTCCTCCGGTTCCACTGGCGATTTCAGAGAAGTAAGATTCCATCCATATTTTATATTCCATGTACAAGTCTGCTGCTCCGAGATTCAATGGAATTGGCGGGTCTAACAGAGCATAAGCCAGAACAGGCGGCTGCGGTGCCGCCACTGGTGGTGCTTGTTGTTCTATGCTAACCTTTTTTTTTTGGGGTGGGGGGGGCGGGCGTTTGAATGTGTTAGCAAAAACCAGTCCTCCCCAATTAAGATACCACCAACCTCCTGTGCTACACATAGCAAAATATTTTTGCAAAAGAAAACATTTTGCAGTGAAAACTGGCATTTCTTATTGGACAAGTTCAGGTTAGTCCCTGCCTGTTTTGGCCCATTTGATTCCATTTGGTTCCTAGTGAATATACCGCTGGCCTGACCTCTAGAGATACTGTAGACAGACATATTTTCTCCTTTGGCTGCCACCTCCCCACTCAGCAGATGTAGTGTCTAAACGGAAGTCCCTACCTGAACATTCCTGCTGTAGACGTAGACCACCACCAGCATAGCAACCTCTGGGTGAGCAGAGAACAACTCCTACACTAGATTTCTGATGCAAATTAAATTGTATGTGGAACCTGTGAGATGGATTGTCACGAATTGTGACTTGGTATGACTTGTTGGTGGCTACTTATGATTTTAAGAATATATCTTAACGGTAATACTTTACATTAAGTTATATTTTATAAAGAGTTTGTAAATGGTTTATAAGACATTTTTTGTAGAATAAATAGTAGTTAGTTTAGTTTATAGATACTTTATTAATCAGTAGTAAATAGATGACTCACAAGTTAAATAATCACTGATTTCATAAACAGTCAATAAACTAGCTCTAAACCATTTATGAAGTATAGAGTGTAAAGTTTCTAGCACAGTAATTCATTAACAAGTTAAATAAACCACTCTTGTTATAACTTTAAGTGAAAGTCACCTGTCATTACAGAACCCAGTTCCTTAGATTGTAAAGTTATACAAGAATCATGCACAACAAGTCATGCAGTGCAAAAAAGGTTGAAGAACTCAAATAATACATGTTATGTTTTTGGGAAAACCTAAGATCTTGGTTTGAAATTCATTTTGACCCTCACAACCTAGTCATAAGACTCTTCCCAGATTAAGACAGAAAGAGATCCCACTCCCACACAAAGACACTGTAACTTCTGCTTCCAACGCACACTCTCAAACACGGAAAATCCCCTGAACGCAGCTCACTCTCCAGATCCCAATCACCTGAATTCTGATCACCCGTTCACACACCTGTATGTCATTAACACACACTATTTAGTTCAGTTCTTTGCACCCCATCACTGTGAGGTATTGTTTGTTTTGTGACACAATTCTATTTGGAGTGCTGGTTTTCCTGTAATTTAATCCTCCCGTGTATGATAGTGAGGCAAGCAAAAACTAACGACACCTTTTGCCTATTCCCTGCCTGTACTTTAGCCTATCGGATTTCCTGTTATCAACCTATTGCCTGATCTCCCGGACAACGTTATTAGCCTTTTTCCTGCCTGTACTGTTGCCTTTTTGGACCCCCTGTGTATGAACTTCTGCCTGCCCCTGGACTCAGCTACCTGCCTGCTGTGGTCCTTTACAAATAAACACCTGCTGCGCCCTGCGCTTGAAACCAACTCTCTGTCTCCCATTGTGTTCATTACACACACACACAGTTTTTGGGAAAAATTAAGCAGAAATGATACAATGATGGTGAAGCTTTGAGGTTTTGTATCTCTATCACTCATGTCTAATGTAAAGAATTTTGTTTATCTTTAGGCACTGCGGTGAATACCATTGCAAACAATATTCCTGTGCCGGCGGCTCTCAAAGTGCATTTAATTTCTGACCATTATACAGTCAAACAGCTGAGCAATGGTTATGTATGTCAGTATTGTGATAGTTGAGTGTCGTGCACTGACTGGTGTGCAACTTTGAATAATTAGTAGTGTCCACTCTCTCCCCCCAGCCTGTAGGGGTCAGTGTACAGTGACTGTCTCTTCCTGATGAGGTATTGGTGTCCAAACTGTCACTTCTGCCACACCGAGATATGTCTACAGTGTTCCAGGTCTGCCTCCACCTGCTCCGACTGGTCAATGACCACACAAGTCTCTGAGGAAGTGTGGGTGTGTGTGCGCGTGTGCGTATGTGTGTGTGTGTGTGTGCCTTCCTCCGTCCTCAGCCACATGGTGTGTTCCTGGTACCATTCTCTGGACAAAAAAAGAGAGAACCAGAGCCGCAACATCACATTCTCTCACACACACACACACACACACACACACATACACAGACGCCAGAGGAGGTTGGTGGGAGGAGCTATAGATTGGTGGGTTGTTTACAGTAGCAACACAACTAACATGTGTGCAACTATGGGGCAAAACAGACGAGGTCGGCTTAAATTGTTGATAACATGTAAACTATATTTCGCCTCCAATGTTTAAAGTTGCACAATGAGCACTTATAGTCTGTCAAATACATTGTTACAGTTGGTTAGCTAGCTAGCAAATTTTAGACATATTAGCATAGACGTGACATCATTAAAAACACCTCAAATCAAAACATGGTATCAAGATCAAACGAGCTGAAACAGTTTCTTGTCATTGTTACTAGCTATCTGGCCATCCAGAACAATAACAACAAACAGCCTTCTGCCCCTTTGAAGCACGCGCATTGTTTTCGTGACGTTGTCAGCAAACCCGTCTATAGGAGGAAGGCTCATTGTAATGGCTGGAACAGAATAAATGGAACAATATCAAACACATGGAAACCACATTTGACTTTGTTCCATTAATTCCATTCCAGCCATTACAATGAGCCCGTACTCCTACAACCAGGCTCCTCTGACACACACACAACTACAGTATACCCATGAGCTGAAATGAAAGTCCTTAATTCTTTCAAACTGTATTTCTCTTTAGGGCAAGTTGTTATTGTGAAGAACAGCTCATCTCTAACTGACCAATTGCCAAGCACTGTGGGCAGGAGTCATCCTCCAAGCCTGACTATTTAAAAAAAAAAAAAATTTTACGAGGCAAGTCAGTTAAGAACAAATTCTTATTTACAATGACAGCCTACACCAGACAAACCCAGACGACGCTGGGCCAATTGTGAGCCGCCCTATGGGACTGCCAATCACAGCCAGTTGTGATACAGCCTGGAATCAAACCAGGGTCTGTAGTGAAGCCTCTAGCACTGAGATGCAGGTCCTTAGATCACTGCGCCACACTATCTACAGGTGTTGCGGATTGTCAATCATCTCTGGTGGGCTAGAGCAGGTTTTCAATGTCAAGCCTCTCTGGAGGTGGAGTTAACTCGTCATCCACTATACCAACTTATTGCACTCAAGATCAGTTACAGAAAGAGATCTATAAATGTAAATGTAATAATGTGAAGGAATTGTGTACATGTACATGCATGTACTCCACCGGTCAAAGGTTTTAGAACATCTACTCATTCAAGGGCTTTTTCTTTATTTTGACTATTTTCTACATTGTAGAATAATAGTGAATACATCAAAACTATGAAATAACACACATGGAATCGTGTAGTAACCAAAAAAGTGTTAAAACAAATCAAAATATATAGTTTATATTTCAGATTCTTAAAATAGCCACCCTTTGCCTTGATGACAGCTTTGCACATTCTTTGCATTCTCTCAACCAGCTTCCTGAGGTAGTCACCTGGAATGCATTTCAATTAAAAGGTGTGTCTTGTTAAAAGTGAATTTGTGGAATTTCTTTCCTTCTTAATGCGTTTGAGCCAATCAGTTGTGTTGTGACAAGGTAGGGGGGTATACAGAAGATAGCCCTATTTGGTAAAAGACCAAGTCCATATTATGGCATGAAGGTCAGTAAATATGAAAAAATTCAAGAACATTGAACGTTTCTTTAAGTGCAGTCGCAAAAACCATCAGGCGCTATGATGAAACGGTCTCTCACGAGGACTGCCACAGGAATGGAAGACCCAGAGTTACCTCTGCTGATAAGGATAAGTTCATTAGAGTTAAGAGCCTCAAAAATTGCAGCCCAAATAAATGCTTCACAGAGTTCAAGTAACAGACACACCTCAACATCAACTGTTCAGAGGAGACTGTGTGAATCAGGTCTTCATGGTCGAATTGCTGCAAAGATACCACTACTAAAGGACACCAATAAGAAGAGACTTGCTTGGGCCTAGAAACACGAGCAATGAACATTAGACCGGCAGAAATCCAAATTGGAGATGTTTGGTTCCAACCACTGTGTCTTTGTGAGACGAGGTGTGGGTGAATGGATGATCTCTGCACGTGTGGTTCCCACTTTAAAGCATGGAGGAGAAGGTGTGATGGTGTGGGGGTGCTTTGCTGGTGACACTGTCTGTGATTTATTTTGAATTCAAGGCACACTTCCCCAGCATGGCTACCTCAGCATTCTGCAGCAATACGCCATCCCATCTGGTCTGGGCTTAGTGGGAATATCATTTGTTTTTCAACAGGACAATGACCCAACACACCTCCAGGCTGTTTAAGGGCTATTTTACTGAGAAGGAGAGTGATGGAGTGCTGCATCAGATGACCTGGCCTCCACAATCCCCAGACCTCAACCAAAGATGGTGCTCAGCATATGTGGGAACTCCTCCAAGACTGTTGGAAAAGCATTCCAGGTGAAGCTGGTTGAGAGAATGCAAAGCGTGTGCAAAGCTCTCATCAAGATAAAGGGTGGCTGTTTGAAGAATCTCAAATTTGCATATTTCAGAAATGCAAGCCGAGTCTACACTCTCAGAAATAAAGGCTTAGATTTGTTCCTAAAGGGCTACAACTGCTTGTCATTGGGGTGGTACCCTGTAAGGTCCTCCTTTGTACTTAGTTACAGGTACTGTACATAACTGTACCCCAGATAGTACATTTTTCCACAGGTACAAAAGCATGCTTTTTTGCCTTTATATACTACCATGACAGTGACAAAGACGTTTGTTAATTATAAGTGGCAAAAATGTACCTCTACCATAGACCACTTAAACTGGTAAAACACATCCACTCACGAGTGGCCAAAAAATTGCTAACTAACTATCTAAAAGCCATGCCTCCAATAAGCCATGTCTCCAATTTAATTTCCCAGTGTACCTTGCATTTTCGAGTGAATTGTAGAGTTACCACCTATGACTATATTTATTAGTGGAAGATACTGCACATGGTTGTTGAATTCATTAATTTTCAGTCTTGTGGCCTTCACCAAGTGAGTTTCTAGGCTTATATTATCATTCAAATTAAACTATTTCTGACGTTACATATCTCATAAGGCCTTATTTTGTGGCCTAGTTTTCCCCTAATACATTGGCCTGAAACAGGCCACTTTAGACTTGCAAAATTCCAGAAACTTAACCAAAATTCCAGAATTTCAAAAAATCCTGGTTGAAGGGCAATTTCGTTGCAGATTTGAATTAGGGCCTCTAGCGGGTTATCTGTGTTGTTGGGTGGTTCTTGGCTGTTCATAGGTCTTGGTGTGCCTCCCCACTGACTTCCTGGTGCCCCCTACTGACTTGGTGATGGAATGGGGGATGCTGGGTGGAGTGAAAGTGGTTTGAAGGGTCTGGGTGGGTCTGGACTGAGGCTGACTGGTTTTCTGCTGTGAGGGATCAGAGGCAGGAAGGGCTAAGGGTGGTGGATCTGGATCGATATAGAGCATGGGGGAGGACCCCCATAGCAAAGGGTCTGAATACTTATGTAAATAAGGTATATATATATATTTTTTTTAAATGCAAACATTTGTAAAAACCTGTTTTTGCTTTGTCATTATGGGGAATTGTGTGTATATTGATGAGGATTTTTTATTTAATCCAATTTTGAATAAGACTGTAACTTAACAAAATGTGTAAAAAGGGAAGGGGTTTGAATACTTTCCGAATGCATTGTATATACATACATTTATAAATATTTATCTAATTAGTCAAACCATTAATCAACCATTAACAAATGCCTCATAAATAGTTGACAAATTATTTTACAACTAGTTTATAAGTACATTAGTAGTACATTATTAATAATTTACAAATTGTGAACATACTATGATCAAACACCTTATTAATGATCTTAAATCATTCATAAATAATTTTAAATCATGTTTATAAATGAGTGAAGGACTATCTAGAGATGCTTATTGACGTTTACAAATGTTTAAAGTCTCAAGTTTTATATTCACGAGCACAAGTACAATGAAATGCCTTTCATGCAAGTTATCCATGGCCTTTTTATATTTTTATTTATTTATACATATATTTGTTTGCCTTCACCTCCCTTATCTCACCTCACTTGCTCACATTGTATATAGACTTATTTTTTTTCACTGTATTATTGACTATATGTTTGTTTTACTCCATGTGTAACTATGTGTTGTTGTATGTGTCGAACTGCTTTGCTTTATCTTGGCCAGGTCGCAATTGTAAATGAGAACGTGTTCTCAATTTGCCTACCTGGTTAAATAAAGGTTAAATAAAAAATAAAAATAAATAAAATTTCCCAACAGTGCCGTAATCAATATCCGTAGTACTATCAAACAAAGTAAAGTAGAACAAACTCACGTGAGAAATAGAAATAAGAAGAATATGAGAAGGTAAGTAAGCTACTGTATTAGGGTAAAACTCTTAAAATAAACTTGTTGTATTGTGTTGAAGAATTAAATTTTAATGATAGTGTTTGGCTAGGATCTCACTTGAAATGAAAATTCATGAATGCAACAACCATGTCTCTGTCACTAACAAATACAGTACAGTTCAGTACAGGGTCAGTTCCACAGTCTTAGAAAAAAAGGTGCTAAGTAGAAACATAAAGGGTTCTTCAGTTTGTCCGCACAGGGCAACCCTTTTTGGTGCTGGGTAGAACCCTTTGCAGAGGATTCTATCTAGAACCCTCTATGTAGGGTTCTTCAAAGAACCCCTTGTATATGGTTCTGCCTAGCACCCTCTATGAAGGGTTAAACCAAGAACCATTTTATCATCTAAAGTTTCTTCTTTGGACCGTCAATGAAGGGTTCCACCAGCCTTATTAGCCTTTAAAATGTAATTATGTATGACAATACATTACATATGTCATATGGCCTTTCTTTGAGGGCCTCATTATACCCTAACCCTAGTTTACAGGCCACATCAACCCTTGCAGGCCTGACAACCTTGGGTTTCAGGCCAATGTATTAGGGTAAAACTCTTAAAATAAACGTGTTGTATTGTGTTGAAGAATTTAATTTTAATGATAGTGTTTGGCTAGGATCTCACTTGAAATGAAAATTCATGAATGCAACAACCATATCTCTGTCACTAACAAATACAGTACAGTTTAGTTCAGTAGAGTACATTAGAGCCAAGTAGGGCACAATAAAGTTCGTTAACTGTATTATAACACATCCTTGTTGAATACTCGTTTCTGATTGGCTAGAAGGGTAATCTAGAATGGTCATAAAACTCACTTAGATAATACCTTTGATGATACAGTAGTAGCAATACATGGTTATAACATCTATAGAAAAGACAGAAATGCCCATGGGGTGGTGCTGCGGTTCAAATGGTGCTGCGGTTTAAAAACCTCTACGCAGACGACACCATTCTGTATACTTCTGGCCCTTCTTTGGACACTGTGTTAACTAACCTCCAGATGAGCTTCAATGCCATACAACTCTCCTTCCGTGGCCTCCAACTGCTTTTAAATGCAAGTAAAACTAAATGCATGCTCTTCAACCGATCACTGCCCGCACCTGCCCGCCTGTCCAGCATCACTACTTTGGACGGTTCTGACTTAGAATATGTGAACAACTACAAATACCTAGGTGTCTGGCTAGACTGTAAACTCTCCTTCCAGACTCACAATAAGCATCTCCAATCCAAAATTAAATCTAGAATCGGCTTCCTATTTCACAACAAAGCATCCTTCGCTCATGCTGCCAAACATACCCTCGTAAAACTGACCATCCTACCGATCCTCGACTTTGGCGATGTCATCTATAAAATAGCCTCCAACACTCTACTTAACAAATTGGATGCAGTCTATCACAGTGCCATCCATTTTGTCACCAAAGCCCCATATATTACCTACCACTGCGACCTGTACGCTCTCGTTGGCTGGCCATCGCTTCATACTCGTCGCCAAACCCACTGGCTCCAGGTCATCTACAAGTCTCTGCTAGGTAAAGCCCTGCCTTATCTCAGCTCACTGGTCACCACAGCAGCACCCACCCGTAGCACGCGCTACAGCAGGTATATCTCACTGGTCACCCCCAAAGCCAATTCCTGCTTTGGCCGCCTTTCCTTCCAGTTCTCTGCTGCCAATGACTAGAACGAACTGCAAAAATCACTGAAGCTGGAGACTCTTATCTCCCTCACCAGCTTTAAGCACCAGCTGTCAGAGCAGCTCACAGATCACTGCACCTGTACATAGCCCATCTGTAAACAGCCCATCCAACTACATCATCCCCATACTGTTTTTATTTATTTATCTTGCACCTTTGCACCCCAGTATCTCTTCTTGCACATTCATCTTCTGCACATCTACCATTCTAGTGTTTAATTGCTATATTGTAATTACTTCGCCACCATGGCCTATTTATTGCCTTACCTCCCTTATCTTACCTCATTTGCACTCACTGTATATAGATTTTTATTTTTCTACTGTATTATTGACTGTATGTTTGTTTATTCCATGTGTAACTCTGTGTTGTTGTATGTGTCGAACTGCTGTGCTTTATCTTGGCCAGGTTGCAGTTGTAAATGAGAACTTGTTCTCAACTAGCCTACCTGGTTAAATAAAGGTGAAATAAAAAAATAAAAAATTCAGAGTCATATTCCTTTAAAGCTTAGAGAGGATCTCATGTCAAATGCTGTTGAAGTAATATGGCTACAGGATCACTTGCCTCACCTAAAGCCCATTCTTATGAGAAGCTGCTATAGACAACCAAGTGCTAACCGTCAATATCTGGATAATATGTGTGAAACTCTTGATAATGTATGTGATATCAACAGAGAGGTATATTTTCTGGGAGACCTAAATATGACTGGCTTTCATCAAGCTGCCCACTTAAGAAAAAGCTTCAAACTGTAACCAGTGCCTGCAACCTGGTTCAGGTTATCAGTCAACCTACCAGGGGATTTAAAAACAGCACAGGAATGAAGTCATCCACATGTATTGATCACATCTTTGCTAATTCTGCAGAAATCTGCTCTGAAGAAGAATCCACATCCATCAGATGTAGTGATAATAATATAGTAACCATATCTAGGAAAACCAAAGTTCCAAAGGCTGGGCCTAATATAGTGTATAAGAGGTCAAACAATACGTTTTGTAGTGATTCCTATGTTGAAGATATAAAGAATATTTGCTGGTCTGTGGTCCTAAATGAGGAACAACCAGTCAAGGCACTTGACACATTTATGAAATTACTTATTCCAGTTACTAATAAGCATGCACCCATTAAGACAATGACTGTAAAAATGGTTAAATCCCTATTGATTGATGAGGAATTGAAACGTTTTATGGTTTAGAGGGATGAGGCAAAAGGAATGGCAAATAAATCTGGCAGCACAACCGATTGGCAAACATACTGAGAAATCATGTGTCTAAATTGAACAAAAATAAGAAAATGTACTATGAAAGTAAGATACATTATATAAAGATAGTGTAACGATCTTCTTCATCTGAGGAACAGGAAAGATCGGACCAAAACGCAGCGTGGTAAGTGTCCATGTTCATTTATTATAACAGAACACAAAAATACAAAATAACAAAGTGAATGTAAGAAACGAAAATCGAAACAGACCTGAAAGGTGCAACAACACAAAACAAGAAACAACTACCCACAAACACCAGGTGGGAAAAGGCTACCTAAGTATGGTTCTCAATCAGATACAACGATAGACTGCCTCTATCTATCAGCTGCCTCTGATTGGGAACCATACCAGGCCAAACACATAGAAAAGAAAACATAGGAAAAAAAACATAGAATGCCCACCCCAACTCACGCCCTGACCAAACCAAAATAGAGACCTAAAAATGGAACTAAGGTCAGGGCGTGACAGATAGTAAAAAGCTTTGGTGCACCTTAAATAACATTTTGGGCAAAAAGGTGAACTCGGCTCCATCATTCATTGAATCAGGTGGCTCATTCATCACAAAACCCACTGATATTACCAACTACTTTAATAATTTTTTCATTGGCAAGATTAGCAAATTTAGGCATTACATTGTCAACAACAATATCTGAACCTACATATCCATGCATAACTGACCACATTATGAAAGGCAAGAATTGAGTGTGAAAGAGGTTAAATAATTATTGATATCTATCAACAATTACAAGACACCTAAGTCTGACAACTTGGATAGAAAATATATGAGAATGATAGCGGACAATATTGCCACTCCTATTTGCCATCTCCTCAATCTATGCTTACAGGAAATTGTGTGCCCTCAGGCCTGGAGGAAAACAAAAGTCCTTCTGCTAAAAAATAATAGCAATGCACCCTTTACTGGCTCAAACAGTGTTCTTTATTGGAAGCCTTTCCAACATAATACAGGTAGAGTCAGGCATTCCTCATGGCAGCTGTATAGGCACCTTACTTTTTTCACTCTTTACTAATGACCTGCCACTGGCTTTGAGTAAATCCTGTGTGTTTATGTATGCTGATGACTCAACACTATACATGTCAGCTACCACAGCAAGTTAAATCACTGTGACACTTAACAAAGCGCTGCAGTCAGTTTCAGAATGGCTGGCAAGAAATAAGTTATATTTCTTAAACTAACAATTGTATTTGGGACAAATCATTCACTAAACCTTAAACCTCAACTAAATATTGTAATGAATAACGTGGAAATTGAGCAAGTTGAGGAGACTAAACTGCTTGGTGTAACCCTTGTAAACTGTCATGGTCAAAACATATTGATGCACAGGTAGCTAAGATGGGGATAGGTCTGTCCATAATAAAGCACTGCTCTGATTTCTTGATATCGCTATCAACGCAAAAAGTCCTATAGGCCCTAGTTTTGTTGCACCTGGACTACTATTCAAATCAAATTTCGAATCAAATTTATTTATATAGCCCTTCGTACATCAGCTGATATCTCAAAGTGCTGTACAGAAACCCAGCCTAAAATCCCAAACAGCAAGCAATGCAGGTGTAGAAGCACGGTGGCTAGGAAAAACTCCCTAGAAAGGCCAAAACCTAGGAAGAAACCTAGAGAGGAACCAGGCTATGAGGGGTGGCCAGTCCTCTTCTGGCTGTGCCGGGTGGAGATTATAACAGAACATGGCCAAGATGTTCAAATGTTCATAAATGACCAGCATGGTCAAATAATAATAATCACAGTAGTTATCGAGGGTGCAGCAAGTCAGCACCTCAGGAGTAAATGTCAGTTGGCTTTTTTAGCACGTCCGGTGAACAGGTCAGGGTTCCATAGCCGCAGGCAGAACAGTTGAAACTGGAGCAGCAGCAAGGCCAGGTGGACTGGGGACAGCAAGGAGTCATCATGCCAGGTAGTCCTGACGCATGGTCCTAGGGCTCAGGTCCTCCGAGAGAGAGAAAGAAAGAGAGAAGGAGAGAATTAGAGAGAGCATACTTAAATTCACACAGGACACCGGATAAGACAGGAGAAGTCCTCCAGATATAACAAACTGACCCTAGCCCCCCGACACATTAACTACTGCAGCATAAATACTGGAGGCTGAGACAGGAGGGGTCAGGAGACACTGTGGCTCCATCCGATGATACCCCCGGACAGGGCCAAACAGGAAGGATATAACCCCACCCACTTTGCCAAAGCACAGCCCCCACACCACTAGAGGGAAATCTTGTACTGTACGCTGCTGTCCTCTACTGTGCTGTCCAAACTTGTGTAAAGATGTCCATGATTAGGCCAAATCAAGGCTGGCCTGGACCAGAAAAAATCTGAACCAATTATAGATGTCCATGTTTGGGACAAATATAGGTCGGTCCGGACCGGACATCTGTGGACGTTGAAATCAAGGCCGGTCGAGACCAAATCTGACGTCTATAATTGGACAAAATCAAGGCCGGTCCGGACGTCTATGATTGGTTCAGATTTGGTCTGGACAGGACCAAAAATCTACGTCCGTGGACGTTTAAATCAAGGCCAGTCTGTACCACACCAAAAAAAAAAAAAAAGACAGCCGGTCCATCGGCCCGTGCTTAGTGGGCAGAGGCATGTGAACACACAAAGTGATCAGCGGATAGATTGAGAGGAACAATCAACGACCATTTGAAAAAAATTTTTGCAGGGAATTGTAACAGGTCTCTCACCTGTTCTTTCTCTCTCTGTCTCTAGGTTGAAGCTGCTGCATCTCTACATCTGTGCCTACATAGAGAGAGATATGAGACATCAACCCCACTGTTAGACTACCCACTGACTTAACACCCATACGGGGTGGGTGTACATGCATGTGTGCAATAAAATAATGCTGGGTTGTTTGGTTTGACAACCCAGCATTGTTGGGTCACTTAGTTGGGTTGTTTTCTTTAAAAAGAGCAATGTTGGGTTGCTGATTCTGGGTTATTGGTTCTAGGTTATTGAGATATGACCCAGCGGGTCAGATCAGAAGACTGGAGGTGTAGTTTATTAGGGGTGTGGCTTTCAGATAGTTATTTTTTGCCACCCATGAGAGGAAATGTAATTCCTGTTAATCTAATCTGTAGTTATGTGTGATATAAATAAGTGGGAAGAGTCTCCAGCACAACAGTGTGTTAAGCAGTGGCGTGTATTCATGGGTGCCATGGGAAGCCAGACTTCCCCAAAACTTTTACCAAGAAAAAAATACAAAAACAATTCTTCTTTCATCTCTGTGCTTTATAATTTTCCTTCAGTTAGCAAGAGACTGAATGTATCTCACCAGAGAAAGCATCCGAGAGATCGAAACAGCGCCCCTCTGTCTCTCTATGTGTAGGCCATCTATCTGATGCTGTCTGGTCCAAACGAGTATGATGTTGTTGCCACCCGTAGCATTGAACGGAATGCAAGGGAATCCAGCCAGCATTTGGCCTCCCTTGATAAAAAAAGTATAAAAAAATGAGTCAAGTGTTGAGCGAGCTCAATTGTGAATGGTCCTGGCGCACCAAAAAAAAGTGTTAAGGGAAGCCAGCTTGGATTTAGGGTCAAATTACATTGAGAGCAAACGTCAATGACGTTTGGCTAGCTAGCTAGCTAAAGTTGTCCCTTTCCTAAATTAGCCATGGATGAAGATAGGGATTTGGACTTCTGGTTTTACTTAATTCTCCGCCCTGGCCAATGATTATAACAGCAATTCTGACCCATTAATTAATACATTGTTGGCATACCGAGTGGCGCAGTGGTCTAAGGCGTCACTGCATCACTACAGACCCGGGATCAATCCCAGACTCTGTCACTGGCCAGCTGTGACCGAGAGACCTATGAGGCTGTGCACAACTGGCCCAGCGTCGTCCGGGTTAGGGGAGGGTTTGGCCGGCCGGGATTTCCTTGTCCTATCACGCTCTTGTGTAGGCCCGGGCGCCTGCAAGCTGACTTCGGTCGCTAGATGGAAGGTGTTTCCTCTGACACATTGGTGCGGCTGGCTTCCGGGTTAAGCGAGCAGTTCGGCATGGCAGGGTCTCCACCTTTGTCTCCCCCAAGTCCATAGGGGAAATGCAACTATGGGACAAGACTGTAACTGCCAATTGGATATCACATAAAAGTACAAAAACTATCATACATTGTTGTGCCCCTGGCCTGAGAGGACGGAAGTTCAATATGTAGCTAGATGTGGAACTAATGTTAACTAGCTAACATTGCCCATGAATGGAAGTTAGGCTAGCGAGCAAGCATTACAGCTAGGACAACAAAAAATAAAAGCGATAGACCATTTCGTCAACATGAAAGAGAGGAGGATGGCATTCGAGTTTCTCTACAAGTAGAGTGAGTCAACATATTTTTCTACTTGCACGAACTCACACCCACACACACACACGCACTAAGAAATCCGAACCGCTCACAATGATTGGACTAAATTGCTCACAATGATTGGACTAAATTGGACAAAATTGTTTTTGGTATCTTTTAGTTGTCACTGTATTAGACTAAGCAGAGGTGATTTGAAGATGTTGAAGATGAAATGGTGCTGTAACGGCGTTCTAGATCTTCCTCCTCCTCAGACGAGGAGAGGAGAGAAGGATCGGAGGACCAATACGCAGCGAGGTATGATGACATAATGTAATTTATTGAAAGACGAACACGAACACGAAAACACTTGGAAAATTACAAAATAAGAAAACGACGTAGACGAAACCTGAACATGGAACTTACATAACTACACGCAGAACTCACAAACAGGAACAGACTACATCAAACGAACGAACAGCCAAAACAGTCCCGTGTGGTGCACATACACAGACACGAAAGACACAGGAGACAATCACCCACAAACAAACAGTGTGAACAGCCAACCTATATATGGTTCTCAATCAGAGGAAAACGTCAAACACCTGTCTCTGATTGAGAACCATATAAGGCTGATTACAAGACCTAAACATAGAAACACAAAACATAGAAATACCCACCCACACTCACGCCCTGACCGACTAACACATACAAAACAACAGAAAATAGGTCAGGAACGTGACAGGTGCTGGAATAGTGGAGGCAGCTCCTGTTTTCTTTGCGACTTGTGGTAACTCTGCTTCTAAATCAATAGTTGTTTAGTGGTCTGAAAATGTCGGCAAAACATTAACTTGCTGGACCATGCTGTAGATCATGTAACTGTCTGTTACATGCAATATGCTTTGTGGAATAAACCGGACAGAGGTTGCTATCTGGTTTTGTGATAAAACAAAGGTGTTGTTGAATTTATTATTCCACTGTGTCTTCTTATTGTCTCTGGCTTTAGGCCTATATATCACACAATTATCACAACACATAGGTTGTAATATGGCTTTTTTTCAGGTTTTTTAGGTGATGTGATAGTCAGGCAAGCTTTATCAGTGGCGACCCATCACTCAGGGCAGGACCCGACCTATTTTGAGACCCACATTTTTAGCAAAAACATGTTAATAAAAAAATGAAAAATAAATATTTATCTCTATATATTTTTTTTTGTAAAAAAAAATATATCATTCAGTTAATAAAGCTGCATACACACATGGTCTCTTTTTTGTTTTCTTGAGTAAGTCAGCTCCAAAATACAGGTGTTTCAGCCTAGCTCAGTGCTTTCTGTGGTGGTGGGGCGAGCCAGCAGAAAATAGGAGCATTGCGCCGTGATTGGCTCAGTGTTCTTTGGGTCCTGCTATAGAGTTATATTACAAGTGACCTTCCAAGAAGGCTCAAGGTCATTGGCCATTGATAAAATTACATCAAATCACATTATATGTACAGTAGCTTTGATTGAACTGATCATGTCAACATCTTACTTTCAAAGTCTTAGCTAGCAGTCATCATCATGAATCAAGTTGACAATCTACTGGCAAATCCTTTTTTATCCATGTCATATTTTTTTTTCCTTTTCCCTACTGTGTTATTCACTTGTTTATTGTTTACTCCATGTGTAACTCTGTGTTGTTGTCTGTTCACACTGCTATGCTTTATCTTGGCCAGGTCGCAGTTGTAAATGAGAACTTGTTCTCAACTAGCCTACCTGGTTAAATAAAGGTGAAATAAATAAAATATGAAGAGAAATAATGAAGAGAAATTATTGATAAAACATCAGCCATTGGACATAAAGATTACACAACAAGTTGGAAATCGCAAATTCAACAATGAGTCGTTTGGAAGGAATCAGTGGCTAACTGCAAGCATTGCAAAGCAACCACTAACGTTAGTCTGCTTGATGACAAAATTTGCCCACAAAGGACCTTCACGAGTCCAAAAATGCATTGTATGCTGCTGCATAAAATATTAATATGCAAGGGAGATATGTATACTCTAGCTAATAAAGCAATACTAAGTGTATGTTGTGTAGTAAGCTGTTAGTAGCCCATGTGCCTCACCCTAATAATTTGGTCTATTTTCACCAACGTGGTATTGTAAACACATCGTTCGTGGCCCGGTGTGTGCTTGTTTGCAAACTTTTTTTGTACAGCTTTGACAGTGCTACTGATAGTAGTGGTGGCGCTTGGCTTGCACGTGCAAATTCAGCACACACAACATTCTATAATAGAATTGTGTTATTTGACATGTTAAATTAAAAGCTTATTTAACGTATCAAATAGTGTTATATGACGTATATCTTTTCTGACACGCAAAGACCCAAACAGCGTTCAATGTGCCTCACCCTAATAATTTGGTCTATTTTCACCTCTTAATTTCGCCTACTGTTCTAACTTGGTAGTGCACATGTAGCCTATAACCTGTTTTAGAGAAATGTAGTCATTGAATATTGTAAGAGCTTTCATTGTCTGTTTATATGCCCCCTTTATTTATTCTACGGTTCTGACTTGTTGTACAGGGAGTACACTGTAAGAACGGCCCATGTTCTGAATTCAGTCGCTGTACATTTCAAAAGTACTGAACAAATAGTTATATTGACGACGTCCGTCGTCCTCGCTCATTAATGTCTTAATCGAAATTACTGATTGCCTCTTATCCGCTTGTCGTCCCCTTATGCCATAGTGTGTACATCTCAATTATCAGTAGAAACCACATTTGTTTAAGCAAGTCAACCACATCAGCTATGTTTTTTTTAAAGGCAGTAAATGAGGCTGAATGAACTGTTTCGCTGCCAGGCAAGGCTGCGCTGAACATTGGAGCAGTGGTAAGTTGTTGGGACAGCTTTATGTAGGCCCTAACAGTTTGTGGGCACCGTATGTCACCGTTAAAGTGCAATCAATGTATTGTTTAGTGTTGTGTTGTGTTGTGTAGTGGCTTTGCCGGCATGCATCACACATTTTTTGTTTGTTTGCCCCACCAACATGTGCATGCTAAAATCGCCACTGAGCTTTATCCAATTGGTCATCTATTTATTTACTCAAAGTATCATACACATTTTTTACATGCTGCTTGTTACTGAAAGTTTCCCATATTCTCTGGCAGCCAGTTAGACAGAAGGGGGTATTGGTCTTCAAGACAATCTCCATGGAGATTTTTAACAGTGTTTAGATGTGTTTGGTTTATTCAACGTATTACAGGTAATTCTGTACCTGGTTGGCCGGACGCCCGGCCCTTGTTTGTTTTGTGCCTGTTCCTCTGGAAGTCGAGAGGCCCACACAAGAGTGTTCTGAAGTAGTAAAGGTGAGCCGCTTCAACAGCCGCGCGCACCCAGCCTCTCTCCACCCGTCCATCTGGCAAGAGACCCGGAAAGAAGACTTGACAAGACGACACTATAGGACGACACATTAATACTGTTAGCCCAAGGCGGTCGAAGTCGTCCAGGAGAGAATGAATAACAACTTCATTTTTTCTTCACCTTTTTTTGTAACTCGATAAGGTGTTTGACAGTGTAGAAAGAATTGGCTAAAACGTCAGACTTGAAGGAAGTTCGGAAGATCGTGGTGAAAGGAATTGAATTGGTCAAAAACTTTCGGTTATAATTGGTCATAGTTGTTTGGTGGGGCTTTCCATGTCGTTACCAGCCATGGGTACGGACCGGGAGAGTCTCTGCTCGCTCTTTCACGCTTGTGATGTGGATAATTCTGGACGGATTGAAAAAGACGAGTTTGTCCAAATCTGCTCAGAGCTCCTTGTCCCGCCGACGGAGAGAGAGCACATATTCTCTAAACTCGACACCGACAGAGACGGGACAATCAATCTAGCGGAGTTCATTAGCGGCTTCCACCGGATCTCTGAGCAAGTGTACTGCGGGGATATGGAGAGCAAGAGCTGGGGAGTCTCCTCTCAGGCCTGGGAAGATTTCCAGACCCGACTAGGGGACCATGCCCGGTTTATACCCAGGTCAAGTATGGATCACATTACAAAACAATCGTACCGGCTAATTAATCAACTTTTGATTTACATATTGTCCAAACGTCGTAGGAATGCATGCGTAAAACAGTTTCAAGTTTCAGTTTTAAGTGTAACCAATAGGCTACAGTTTCTCCCCTTATAATAGATTCACAATATATATATATATATCAAATATTCGTATACTATTGTAGTGTTTTAATTCAAACTGTTGGGCTATTCCGGTGTCAAAATGTATCCCACTTCTATTAGCCAGATGTGGTTTACACCTCTATGTGTATGCACGTGCATTCGTGTGTGTTACTCAGGTCAGTCTAGCTTTTGGATGAAATATATCAAATATCTCTAAGAGCACCAATAGAAACCCTTGCTGCAACCTAACCCCGAAAGAATGAGCGAGAGAAAGAGAGAAAGGAAAGAAGGAAAGGAAAGTATCAGCATCCTATGACAGGTTTTGAAATGAGGTCCCATTGAGCAGTTGTCCTGGCACCCCTCTAGGGCTGGCATGGGACTGAGCTGCGCCCTGACACGCCACCATGGAGGGGACATTGATTAACACAGTGATTCCATGGTCCCCATCATGTCTTAAATAGACCTCATTATGACTGTTTGATCACCAGCTTCACCAGCTGTAGAAAGTTACCCATTGGAACTAATATCTTAGCTTGTTTCTTTGAAAAAGGGCCACTCCTGGGGCACTCCATTAGTGATGGTTTTCCGGTGCTGTGAATCAAATGTTCTTATTATTGTGTGATACAACAGTCATGTCTGTACTCAGTAGGCCTACATCCACCCAGGGTTCAGATCCAGAGACCAAGGTCACCATACTATTGTCTATTCCCCTGCCCATAGAAGAGCCATGGGTGGAGTAGAGCAGGATCAGTAATGGTACCACTCCTAAATAGTTCTAGTTTAAGAATATATTCGAAGCAGGTAACTAGATGTGTTATTACACAACAGAGGAAGTGAGGTTAGCTAAAGCAGAAACTCAGGCAACCAGCCTAGGGTAGAGCTGGAGGCCTGGGGATATAGCCAATACTCTACAGTCATAGACAAACAACCAACTTTTTCAATCCTCTCACTGTAAAATATTATGTTTATTGGTTTTTGATAGTGTCATTATTAGTACTAACAAAAGTATGTTGCATTTCTTAACTTTAAACATAGCATTGAAGAAGGTGTTCCCTCTGTAAATCCTGGATTTTAAGACCCGGGCGTGTACTAGTAACACTGCGTGTTTTGACAGTGCTGTTGACTGTAAGACAGTGAGTCTATATGCTCAGGGATTATAATCTGGTCACCTTGTTGAAGGCACTCACACACACTTTAGATATCTCTACCCATCTGACCCAGTTGAATGAGCCATGAATGAGTTTCTTAATTAGGCATAGATTAACATGTAAAATAGCTCTACAAGAAACAACATTTAATGTAACTGTGAGTACCTGAATAGATATCAGGTAAATACTGTAGCCTACATAGGTATACAGATTAGAGGTCGACCGATTAATCGGAATGGCCGATTAATTAGGGCCGATTTCAAGTTTTCATAACAATCGGGAATCTGCATTTTTGGACACCGATCATGGCCGATTACATTGCACTCCACGAGGAGACTGCGTGGCAGGCTGACTACCTGTTATGCGAGTGCAGCAAGGAGCCAAGGTAAGGTGCTAGCTAGCATTAAACGTATCTCATAAAAAACAATCAATCTTAACATAATCACTAGTTAACTACACATGGTTGATGATATTACTAGTTTATCTAGCTTGTCCTGTGTTGCATATAAGCAATGCGGTGCCTGTTAATTTATCATTGACTCACAGCCTACTTCGCCAAACGCGAAGCCAAGCCAAGCGCATTTGCGAAAAAAGCACTGTCGTTGCACCAATGTGTACCTAACCATAAACATCAATACCTTTCTTAAAGTCAATACACAAGTATATATTTTTAAACCTGCATATTTAGTTAATATTGCCTGCTAACATTCATTTCTTTGAACTAGGGAAATTGTGTCACTTATCTTGCGTTCTGTGCAACAGAGTCAGGGTATATGCAGCAGTTTGGGCCGCCTGGCTCGTTGCGAACTGTGTGAAGACTATTTCTTTCCAACAAAGACAGCCAACTTCGCCAAACGGGGGATGATTTAACAAAAGCGCATTTTCGACAAAACCACAATCGGTACACGAATGTACCTAACCATAAACATCAATGCCTTTCTTAAAATCAATACACAGAAGTATATATTTTTAAACCTGCATATTTAGTTAAAAGAAATTCAAGTTAGCAGGCAATATTAAACTAGGGAAATTGTGTCACTTCTCTTGCGTTCATTGCACGCAGAGTCAGGGTATATGCAACAGTTTGGGCCGCCTGGCTCGTTGCGAACTAATTTGCCAGAATTTTACGTAATTATGACATAACATTAAAGGTTGTGCAATGTAACAGCAATATTTAGACTTATGGATGCCACCCGTTAGATAAAATACGGTACGGTTCCGTATTTCACTGAAAGAATAAACGTTTTGTTTTCTAAATGATAGTTTCCGGATTTGACCATATTAATGACCTAAGGCTCGTATTTCTGTGTGTTATTATATTATAATTAAGTCTATGATTTGATAGAGCAGTCTGACTGAGCGGTGGTGGGCAGCAGCAGGATCGTAAGCATTCATTCAAACAGCACTTTCCTGCGTTTGGCAGCAGCTCTTCGCAATGCTTCAAGCATTGCGCTGTTTATGACTTCAAGCCTATATACTCCCGAGATTAGGCTGGCAATACTAAAGTACCTATTAGAACATCCAATAGTCAAATGTATATGAAATACAAATGGTATAGAGAGAAATAGTCCTATAATAACTACAACCTCAAACTTCTTACCTGGGAATATTGAAGACTCATGTTAAAAGGAACCACCAGCTTTCATATGTTCTCATGTTCTGAGCAAGGAACTTAAACGTTAGCTTTCTTACATGGCACATATTGCACTTTTACTTTCTTCTCCAACACTTTGTTTTTGCATTATTTAAACCAAATTGAACATGTTTCATTATTTATTTGAGACTAAATAGATTTTATTGATGTATTATATTAAGTTAAAATAAAAGTGTTCATTGTTCATTCAGTATTGCTGTAATTGTCATTGTTACAAATATATATATAAAAATCGTCCGATTAATTGGTATCGGCTTTTTTTGGTCCCCCAATAATCGGTATCGGTATCGGCGTTGAAAAATCATAATCGGTCGACCTCTAATACAGATGAACAGGTGTCTTTCAACCCCCTAAGTGTAAGATACCTGGACCCAGCCCATGATGAGTAAGCTACTATTTCAAAGTACAACACTTTCAACACTGTTGAAATGGAATGATATTGTTGCAGCAGCATAATGATAACATCAGAACTTTGCCAAAGTGTTGCATTGATGTTACTGTGCTGTAAAAGTGTTATGATAGTAAAAAAAGATGGTGATGCAATGGATCCTGACCAATTTTGCTGTTTTTTTACGCTGATTTAAAAAAAAAGTTTTAGATAATGTCTCCGCCATCATTCCCTATGAACGAAAACAGCTTCTGGACATCAAAACAGCAATCACTAACCTTGATTTGGGGGAACATTTCTTCTTCAATGAGTCAGCAGCTTTGGACGACGTTCTGCTTACTCTGTACCAGGCCGTAACCCCCGGGACCCGAAAGAGGATGTAGCGGTGAAAGAGATGCAGGCGAGCCATCAAACAGGAAAAGTGTCAATACAGGACTAAGATCGAATCCTACTACGCTGGCTCTGACGCTTGATGGATGTGGCAGGGCTTGCAAACTATCACGGATTACAAAGGGAATCCCAGCCGCGATCTGCCCAGCGACGTGAGCCTACCAGACGAGCTAAATGCCTTCTATGCTCGCTTCAAGGCAAGCAACCCTGAACCATGCATGAGAGCACCAGCTGGTCTGGACGACTGTGTGATCTCACTCTCCATAGCCAATGTGAGTAAATCCTTTAAACTGGTTAACATCCGCAAGGCTGCGGGGCCAAACGGAATACCAGGACCCGTACTGAGGGCATGCGCTGACTGTCTTCACTGACGTTTTTAACCTATCCCTGACTTGGTAATATCAACTTGTGTCAAGCAGACCACTATCGTCCCCGTGCCCTAGAACGCCTGCCTTCATAGC
The DNA here is from genome assembly GCF_045679555.1 of Salvelinus alpinus. Taxonomy (NCBI): domain Eukaryota; kingdom Metazoa; phylum Chordata; class Actinopteri; order Salmoniformes; family Salmonidae; genus Salvelinus; species Salvelinus alpinus. Next base: position 52,139,271 of record NC_092104.1, on the reverse strand, counting down.
CATGAAATGCTTGGAAAGGCTGGCTCACATCAACACCATTCCAGACACCCTGGACCGCCTACCGCCCCATCAGATCCACAGATGATGCAATCTCTATTGCACTCCACACTGCCCGCACTCACCTGGACAAAAGGAATACCTATTTAAGAATGCTGTTCATTGACTACAGCTCAGCTTTCAACGCCATAGTCCGCTCCAAGCTAATCACCAAGCTCAGAGACCCTGGGACTGAATATCTCCCTCTGCAACTGGATCCTGGACTTCCTGACGGGCCTCCCCAGGCAGTGAGGGTAGGCAACAACACACCCGCCACACTGATCATCAACACATGGGCCCTTCAAGGGTGTGTGCTTAGTCCTCCTCTGCTGTACACCCTTAATCCATGACTTCCTGGCCGCGCACGACTCCAACACCATCATCAAGTTTTGCTGATGACACGACAGTGGTCGGACTGATCACAGACAATGATGAGGCTATAGGGAGGAGGTCAGAGACCTGGCAGTGTGGTGCCAGGACAACAACCTCTTCCTCAACGTCAGCAAGACAAAGAAGCTGTTCGTGGACTACAGGAAATGGAGGGCCAGCACATCCCCATCCACATCGATGGGGCTGTAGTGGAGCAGGTCGAGAGCTTCAAGTCCCTCTGTGTCCACATCACTAAGGAATTAATGTGGTCTACACCCACACAGTTGTGAAGAAGGCACAACAGCGCCTCTTCCCCCTCAGAAGGCTGAAAAGATTTGGCATGGACTCTCAGATCCTCCAAAAGCTCTACTACTGCACCATTGAGAGCATCTTGACTGGCTGCATCACCGCTTCGTACGGCAACTACAAGGCATCCGACCGCAAGGCACTAGAGAGGGTGGTGAGTACGGCCCAGTACATCACTAGGGCCGAGCTCCCTGCCATCCAGGACCTCTATACCAGGCGGTGTCAGAGGAAAGCTAATAAAATTATCAAAGACTCCAGCCACCCAAGCCAGAGACTGTTCTCTCTACTACAACACGGCAAGCAGTACCAGTGCACCAAATCTGGAACCAACAGGACCCTGAACAGCTTCTACCCCCAAGCCATAAGACATCTAAACATGGCAGCTAAATAGCTAATCAAATTAGCTACCCGGACTACCTGCATTGACCCTTTTTTGCACTAACTCTCTTGCACTGACTCTATGCACACACACTTGATTCTACCCACACACTCACAAATACTTACACTGACACCCCAACAAACATATACACACACACATTACATACGCCCACAAACGCATAACATGCGCAGACATGCATATTGACGCCACACACATACTTTCACACATGCTGCTGCTACTGTCTATTATTTATCCTGTTGCCTAGTCACTTTACCCCTAACTACAGAATATGTACAGTACCAGTCAAAAGTTTAGACACGCCTACTTATTCTACAATGTAGAATTATAGTAAATACATCAAACTATAAAATAACTCATATGAAATCATGTAGTAACAAAAAATGTGTTAAAGAAATCAAAATATATTTTATATTTGAGATTCTTCAATGTAGCCACCCTTTGCCTTGATGACAGCTTTGCACACTCTTGTCATTCTCTCAACCAACTTCATGAAGTAGTCACCTGGAATGCATTTCAATTAACAGGTGTGCCTTGTTAAAAGTTAATTTGTGGAATTTCTTTCTTTCTGCTGCAGAGGATAAGTTCATTAGAGTTACCAACCTCAGAAATTGCAGCCCAAATAAATGCTTCACAGAATTCAAGTAACAGACACATCTCAACATCAACTGTTCAGAGGAGACTGCGTGAATCAGGTCTTCATGGTCGAATTGCTGCAAAAAAACACTACTAAAGGACACCAATCAGAAGAAGAGACTTGCTTGGGCCAAGAAACACGAGCAATGGACATTAGAACGGTGGAAATCTGTCTTTGGTTTGATAAGTCCAAATTTGAGATTTTTGGTTCCGTCCGCTGTGTCTTTGTGAGACTCTGAGTAGGTGAACGGATGATCTCCTCATGTGTGGTTCCCACCGTGAAGCATGGAGGAGAAGGTGTGATGGTGTGGGGGTGCTTTGCTGGTGACACTGTCTGCGATTTATTTTGATTTCAAGGCACACTTAACCAGCATGGCTACCACAGCATTCTGCAGCCATACGCCATCCCATGTGGTTTGCGCTTAGTAGGACTATTATTTGTTTTTCAACAGGACATTGACCCAACACACCTCCAGGCTGTGTAAGGGCTATTTGATCAAGAATGAGAGTGATGGAGTGCTGCATCAGATGACCTGGCCTCCACAATCACCTGATTTCAACCCAATTGAGATGGTTTGGGATGAGTTGGACCGCAGAGTGAAGAAAAAGCAGCCAACAAGTTCTCAGCATATGTGGGAACTCCTTCATGACTGTTGGAAAAGCATTCCAGGTGAAGCTGGTTGAGAAAATGCCAAGAGTGTGAAAGGCTACTAGGCAAAGGGTGGCTACATGGAAGAATCTCAAATGTAAAATATATTTTGATATATTTAACATGATTCCATATGTGTTATTTCATAGTTTTGATGTCTTCACTATTATTCTACAACGTAGAAAATAGTCAAAATATAGAAAGATTATTGAATGAGTAGGTGTGTCAACTTTTAACTGGTACTGGACATAGCTACCTGAATTATCTCGTACACCTGCACATTGACTCAGTACTGGTACTCCCTGTATATAGCCATGTTATTATGACTCAATATTGTTATTCGTTATCACTGTATTTATTCCTTGTGTCACTATTTCTGTTTATTTATCTACTACCGGTGTTGACTCTTTTTTTTTTAAGGGTCTCTTTTTAAACTATCTTGCACCGATTCAATGCACACAAACTGGTCTCTACCCCCCACACACATACTTACACTGACACCCTAACACACACACACACACACACTGCATATGTCCGCACACACATAACATGCGCACATATGCATATTGACGCCACACATGCATTCTCACACACACTCCATAGGCCATACACCACATATGCTACTGGTCCACATACGCTGCTGCTACAGATCAGTCTATTATCTATTCTGTCTATTATTTACTTTACCCCTACCTATATGTACATAGCTACCTCAATTACCTCGTACTCCTGCACATCGATATTGGTACTCCCTGTATATAGCCATGTTATTTTTACTCTTTATTGTTATTTGTTATTTGCTGTGTATTCTATTCCTTGTCATTTAAAAAAAAAAATGCTGCATTGTTGGAAAAGTAAGCATTTCACCGTTAGTCTACACCTGCCTGTTGTTTCATGAAGCATGTTACAAATAAAATGTAGCTGTTCTGTTCCAAATATACTGTAGCTGTTCCAAATGTGTTTTAGATGAAAGGCCTTATGCTGTTGTAAGTAACTTGTATTATCATTCCCCTGTCTCCCGTCTGCCTGCCTGTCTGCCTGCCTGCCTGTCTGCCTGCCTGTCTGTCTGTCTGTCTGTCTGTCTGTCTGTCTGTCTGTCTGTCTGTCTGTCTGTCTGTCTGTCTGTCTGTCTGTCTGTCTGTCTGTCTGTCTGTCTGTCTGTCTGTCTGTCTGTCTGTCTGTCTGTCTGTCTGTCTGCCTGTCTGTCTGTTTGTCTGCCTGTCTGCCTGTCTGCCTGCCTGCCTGTAGGAATGAGCAGGCAGCCACGCTGTACCAGAACATCAGTATGACAGAGCCCAGGATGGTGCCTCAGTATGAGAGAGTCATTATGAGCTTCACCAGAGAGATCAAGCAGCACAACGCTGAGATGGAGAACCTGGCCCTGGCTGTGAAACGGTACTAACACACACGCTCACACACTCACCGACAGCCGCAGTTTACTTAAAACCCACATATTGTACATACAATGTACACATGCAGACATTCTATCATACTGTACACGTTCTCAAATACAAATGGGAAGTTAGATATTTTAAGTAGAAATTGTGCACCAATATTGAATTTTATAAAGCCTGTTATACTAAATGAAGTGCTCTTTAATCTAGATCACATGGATAATTCAATAAGTCACATTTTTATATGAATAAAGGCTTGCTAAAGTGCCATAATTCTGCATTTTGACATGTCCCTGTGTCATTACAGGAAGATTTTTTGAACCCACTTAATGCCCAAATTTCCATCGTTTTAAAGTCCTAGATATTTTCTTGCTTTGACAAAGTAATTTCTGAAGATTATTATTTAACTGAGCAGGTCGAGCATAACACGTCAACCCTGTTACCCATAGATAGACAGGCTAGAAATACATTTATAAAAAATAATGATACAATAATGCATTCAATTGCCACTTCCTGTTGCACACAACAAGCTTCCATTCCCTCTGTCAGAAGGGGATTTATGGCTGATTTAAGAAGAAACAATTAACTCAGTCACAATCAACCCTGTTACTTTATTTGGCACTTAATAGGCATTTATTATAGTATTTTTATTTATTGAACCTTTTTCGGTGGGAAAAAGTTAGGTGAAATCCAACATTTATTTGACCAAGTTACACTTCTCAAAAGGCACCGAAATGGTGGAACGACCCAAATACACACACACCAACACAGATATAATACATTCAGTTACAGTATTATGTTTTATTTCTGCTCAGAGCCCATGACCAAGCCGCCATGCAGCTCAGTGAGATGGAGGAGGAGATGGATCAACGCATCCATGCAGCTGAGAACAACACACAGCAACAGGTGACAAATACACACACACACACACACACTTGCATGATTGTCAATTCTAACTTTAGAAATTATGTCCACGTTGTCATGCGGTCTGGGCAGGTTGTGTTCCTACAGGGTTTAGTCACTGATAAGAAGGGTGGAGCTCATCTCTTCACTCATGCCAAATAGAGAGGACTTGTGATCAGATTACTCATTAAACCTCAAACACTCCTCAGCTGTGTTGACGTCTGATATGTCAAGCTGTTATCATATCTAGATTTGATATACTGAATTTATTTATAATCATTTGTTAAAAGTAACTCCAGTGGGATGTTGACGGAAAACGTCCGGTTTTCCATACTTCCATGGAACACTCCTATTCCTGGAATCTCTCATTCCTCTACTCTGGGAACAGTCTTATCTCCCCCCTGTGTGTGTGCGTAGTTATGTACATTATGTAAGTGGGGCTACATCAGCTCTGTTTGTCATGCAGCTGCTGTATGCTTAGTCTAAGAAAAGCACCCACACCTAGACTCACCTGCGTGTGCACGAGCATGCGGCAAAAGAAAACCCCAAATGGGTGTTCCGCGCGTGTCTGGTCCTCTAAAAAGTTGGACAGGGTTGGCAGGTCTGCTCATGTTCCTTGATACACCCTGGCCACCTCCACCTGTCACCCAAACTGCCCTAAAATAGCACCGCTCAAACTCTTATCAGTGGAACATAGAGGAGTGATATAAAAGAAGTGCAAACAAGCATACACATGTACACACACAGAAAAAACACACAACCGCATTCACACACACACAGAAACACACGCACGTGCATGCACATACACTGTGCCATTTGATTTGGACAGTAGTTGGTGTCTTGACAGTAGCTGTATCTGTATATTGACAGTGTGTGAACATTTGATGATGATGAAAGACTTTACAATTGTGTCTTGTATCCTTGTGGAGGCCATAAGAGATGGGATGATGCTACACCATGTTCTATTCTGTTATCGGTAGGAGGCCAATAGGACTGAGGCAGCTCTGAGTGAGCTGAAGAGACACTATGAGTCTGAGGTGTGTGAACTGCAGCACAAGCTCCAGAAGATGCAGCTGGTGAGTTTACCATTCGACTATTCATCACTTATACTGTTCCACCGGGTACACGCTGAAGATAACCTTTATATTTTAGGTGGTGTGAAATAAATATAAACTTTTCCAATAAAGTCTGAAACTTGATACACAGTTTGGGGCCAAGTTTCATGCTGTTAATGAAAAAGTGAACAATTAACCAATAATGTGGCATCTATTGCCTGGACTACTAGTCTAGCCAATCACTCCTGTTCACCCACTCAGCGTGTTGGTTCATTGGTTCATGAACATGTGAGACATCCAATCAGATGAACTCAATCACAATTGAATGAAATCCATCTATGCCATTGAAGATTGTGATTCACTGGCAGCAGGCAGCGATGTGTGTTAAAGGTGTCTACTCCCTCCTCAGATTGAAGACCAGTACAAGAACATCAACATGAAAGACGAGTCTTCAACCCTGAAGAGGAAGATCAACGAACTGACTCTGGTGAGATGGGTCTTCCTGCTAGTCCTATATCACTCTGTACACATCCTTTCTAACTCTCATCCATTTCCTGATCAAGACAATTGAGCTGACTCATTCTGGCTCTGACCATGCTGTCGTCTGTCGCTAAACGCTTCTCTCTTCTCTCTCTCTGTCTTTACCTCTCTCTCTCTCTTTACCTCTCTTTCTCTCTCTCACTCCCTCTCTCCCCAGGAAAACCAGCGGCTGAAGCAGGAGTTGATGCAGTCTCAAACTAACATAGCCTTCCTTCAGAGTGAGCTGGCCTCTCTGAAGAGTGATCTGACAGACCACAGCATCAACTCTGAGCGGTGAGACACACACACACACACACAAACACACACACACACACACACACACACACACACACACACACACACACACACACACACACACACACACACACACACACACACACACACACACACACACACACACACACTTACTGTATCATGGGTGTTTTACACCCATTGTGTATGAGGCACAATAGTCGGTACAATCTCTTGTAAAATGCCTTACAAATGTCTTCATGTATTACATAATCAGTGTTGAACTGTTAGTAAATCATACACATACACTACTGTTCAAAAGTTTGGGGTCACTTAGAAATGTCCTTGTTTTTGAAAGAAAAGCACATTTTTTGTCCATTAAAATAACAGCAAATTGATCAGAAATACAGTGTAGACATTGTATTTCTTACAAAATGACTATTGTAGTTGGAAACGGCAGATTTTTAACGGAATATCTACATAGGCGTACAGAGGCCCATTATCAGCAACCATCACTCCTGTGTTCCAATGGCACGTTGTGTTAGCTAATCCAAGTTTATAATTTTAAAAGGCTAATTGATCATTAGAAAACCCTTTTGTAATTATGTTAGCACAGCTGAAAACTGTTGTGCTCATTAACTTCTCTTGGGTAGGGGGCAGCATTCGGAATTTTGGATGAAAAGCATGCCCAAATTAAACTGCCAGCTACTCATCCCCAGAATATAAGATATGGATATTATTAGTATATTCGGATAGCAAACACTCTGAAGTTTCTAAAACTTTTTGAATCATGTCTGTGAGTATAACAGAACTTATTTAGCAGGCGAAACCCCGAGGACAAACCATTCCGATTTTTTGTTGTTGTTGAGGTCACTGTCTTTTCAATGAGATTTCATTGCGAAACCAGATTTCTAAGGGACCTTCTTACAGTTCCTACCGCTTCCACTGGATATCAACAGTCTTTAGAAATTGGTTGAGGTTATTCCTTTGTGTAATGAAGAAGTACGGCCATCTTGAAGGAGGGTCACTCGAAATGTCCTGTTTGTTAGAAGCGCATGACCAGAAAGCTACAGTTACAGTTAGTTTTAATCCTGTATTGAACACAGATCATCCCGTCTTCAATTTGATCAATTATTTACGTAAAAAAATACCTAAAGTTGTATTACAAAAGTAGTTTGACATTTTTTGGCAAAGTTTTGAGATATTTTGTAGTCACGTTTCACAATTTGGAACCGGTGTTTTTCAATTTGGAACCGGTGTTTTTCTGGATCAAACGCGCCAAATAAATGTACATTTTGGATATATATCGACGGAATTAATCGAACAAAAGGACCATTTGTGATGTTTATGGGACATATTGGAGTGCCAACAACAGAAGCTCGTCAAAGGTAAGGCATGAATTATATTTTTATTTCTGCGTTTTGTGTCGCGCCTGCAGGGTTGTAATATGCTTCTCTCTCTTTGTTTACAATGGTGCTATCCTCAGATAATAGCATCGTTTGCTTTCGCCGAAAAGCCTATTTGAATTCTGACATGTTGGGTGGATTCACAACCAGTGTAGCTTTAATTTGGTATCTTTCATGTGTGATTTAATGAAAGTTTGATTTTTATAGTAATTTTTATAGTAATTCATTTGAATTTGCGCTCTGCATTTTCTCTGTCTTTTTGCCAAGTGAGACAGTAGCGTCTTGCCTAAACTCAGATTTTTGGATATAAATATGAATTTTACCGAACAAAACATACATGTATTGTGTAACATGAAGTCCTATGAGTGTCATCTGATGAAGATCATCAAAGGTTAGGGATTCATTTTATCTCTATTTCTGCTTTTTGTTACTCCTCTCTTTGGCTGGAAAAATGGCTGTCTTTTTCTGTGACTTGGCTCTAACCTAACATAATTGTTTGGTGTGCTTTCATCGTAAAACCTTTTTGAAATCGAACACTTTGGCTGGATTTACAACAAGTGTATCTTTAAAATGGTGTAAAATACTTGTATGTTTGAGGAATTTAAATTATGAGATTTCTGTTGTTTTGAATTTGGCGCCCTGCAGTTTCACTGGCTGTTGACGAGGTGGGACGCTACCGTCCCACATACCCTAGTGAGGTTAAAGAAGCAATAAAACTGGCCTTCTTTAGACTCGTTGAGTATCAGCCTTTGTGGGTTTGATTACAGGCCAGAAACAAATAACTTTCTTCTGAAACTCGTCAGTCTATTCTTGTTCTGAGAAATGACAGCTATTTCATGCGAGAAATTGCCAAGCCACTGAAGACCTAGTACAACGCTGTGTACTATTCCCTTCACAGATCAGCGCAAACTGGCTCTAACCAGAATAGAAAGACGAGTGGGAGGCCCCAGTGCACAACTGAGCAAGAGGACAAGTACATTAGAGTGTCTAGTTTGAGAAACAGACGCCTCACAAGTCCTCAACTGGCAGCTTCATTAAATAGTACCCGCAAAACATCAGTCTCAATGTCAACAGTGAAGAGGCGACTCCGGGATGCTGGCCTTCTAGGCAGAGTTCCTCTGTCCAGTGTCTGTGTTCTTTTGGCCATCTTAATCTCTTATTTTTATTGGCCAGTCTGAGATGTGTATTTTTCTTTGCAACACTGTCTAGAAGGACAGCATCCCGGAGTCGCCTCTTCACTGTTGACATTGAGACTGATGCTGATAATGGGCCTCTGTACGCCTATGTAGATATTCCATAAAAAACCTGCCGTTTCCAGCTACAATAGTAATTTACAACATTAACAATGTCTACACATCTGTAGACACATCTGTGTTTCTGATCAATTTGATGTTATTTTAATGGACAAGAAATCATTTGCTTTTCTTTCAAAAACAAGGACATTTCTAAGTGACTCCAAACTTTTGAACAGTAGTGTATGTCATGCTGTAACGTAATCTAGTGATGTTATTAGGGCTCCCGAGTGGCGCAGAGGTCTAAGGCACTGCATCTCAGTGCTAGATGCGTCACTACAGACCCTGGTTTGATTCCAGGCTGTGTCACAACCGGCCGTGATTGGGAGTCCCATAGGGCGGTGCACAATTGGCCCAGCGTCATCCGGGTTAGGGTTTGGTCGGGGTAGGCCATCATTGTAAATAAGAATTTGTTGTTAACTGACTTGCCTAGTTAAATGAAGGTTAAATCAAATAAAAAATAAAAGTAATACTCTAATATCTACGAGATGTATTACTATTTGTGAAATGATCAACCTGATTTTTCTACAGTGGCACATTGAGAATCCCAATGTACACTGAGACACAAAGCCATAACACACACGTGAGCACACACACGCACACAGAGCCTGTGACACCTCATCCCAGCCTGTGCTGTAGGTTCGCCTTGAGCCATCCAGTCACTCAATCAGTCAGGCAGTAGAGGCCACAGCCCCAGGCCAGTGTGACTGTGTGACTGCCTCCCTGCCTGTGTGCTTGGCTGCTCCCTCCCCTCCCTGGGGCGGTAACATGTTTTGAGGATTGTAACAGGATATCCTAGTGTGACCTCACACTCAGTCTCACAACCTGGTTACCTGGCAACCAGTCTCACACTTCGCCTTTGAACTTGTTCCAGTCAAACTAAGTTTGTGTTGTGAATGTGCCGATTCTTTGAGACTGTTGAAGTGTCTGCTTTTGTCTGCATTATTAGAATGTACATTCTCCTGTTTTTGGAGAATTAATGTATGTGTTTTGAGAGTGTGTGTAGTTTGTGTTATTGTAGTTTATGTAGTATGTGTTATTGTAGTTTATGTAGTATGTGTTTTAAGGGGGGATTTGTAGTATGTGTTATTATAGTTTATGTAGTATGTGTTATGAGTGTTTATGAACGTGTATGTATTCGTTGTGAATGACTGTGTTTGTATGTGCAGGGATGAGGCGATGATGAGAGAGTTCTCTGATGAGAGGGAGAACCTGGAGCGACAGATAGAGATCCTACAGTAAGTCTGGCCAATCACAGTGCTTGTCTGACACATAAACAGGAACGCTGACAAATGCTCACCTGACCCACAAACAGGAATACTTCAAGACTCACAACTTGATGTTACATTGAGTTACCTGTAAACTGAGGAACATGAAGTTGTAAGCCTTGGGAGTTTTGTGAGTCTTAAAGAGTGTCTGTTTTTGAAACCCTCAAAAGTCATTTTCCTGAGAAGACCTGCCAACGGCTCTTTTGATCACCTCTTCCCGTTCTTATCCTCTTCTCTCTCCTCTCTTTCTCTCCCTCTCCCCTCTCTTCTCCTCTGTTTCTCTCCCTCCTCTCTCTCCTCTGCTTCTCTCCCTCCTCTGTTCCCCTCTATAGAACAGCCAACAGGAAGCTCCATGACAGTAACGACGGGCTGCGCAGTTCCCTGGAGAACACCCTCAGCAAGAGCAATAAGGTGAGGTAGACAACCACATAGCCATGGTAACACCAGCACGCTCTCTCTCTTGCTCTCTCCCTGGCTCTTATCTTTGTTCCTCCGTCCCTCTTTCAATTACCTCCCTATCCCACACCCCTTTTATCCTCCTCTTCCCATCACCCCCTCTCTCTCTTTCTCTCTGATCTCTCTGCTTTTAACGTCAGGGTTGAATCTCTAATGCCAGTCCTAAGGGCTTGTCTGTTGGAGGAATCAACTGAACCATGTTTGAGGCAATGACAGACAACAACAAAAACGACAGCAACAACAACACATTTCAGTCCTGACCCCTAACTCACTCTCCTCATAACCTCATAACTTCCACTCTGTCTCACACACGCTCATCTAACAATAATTCCTATACTCACACATAGGGTTCAGTACATACAGCTCAGTGCGCACACACGTACGCACACACAAGTGAATGGACACACACCCACACATTAACAAAAACACACCCACACACACACACACACAGTGACCCAGACAGTTGTGACAGTGATGTTGTGGTTGTGTTTCAGCGTGGTAGCAGTGCTTCCCCAGCCAGCACCATTAGCAGGAGGAGCAAGAGTATCTGTTACTCATCACCATACCGCGACAGGTAAGACAGGACTGGACTAGCAACAGCCTGCTGGTGTGTTTGTGCAGACAGCGTCCAGTACATACACTCTAATACAGGTACACACTGCACACGTACATACATGTGTATGGAAGATTAGCACTGGACATGTGCGTGTTTGCATTGTATACTCATAGCCATCCATACAGGACACAAAACAGCACAGTCTATGTTCTAGCTTGGTTGTTGGAGCTAGCTTAGTGGTACAGTGGTTGCTCCTTTAAAAGTTGTGTCATACTGCAGCACACCTTGCGGGCTGCTGCAGAATTCTCTGGCACGTTATTTAATTGTCAGCCATTTTTTCTGTTAATGCAAGTCAGTGCTAGTTTGACCACCAGAGGGCATCTTTGAGAAGCATTTGATAGTCTTCCATATTGGCATTACCAGATTTGGCTAAATTAATTTGATTAGTATTATGGTGTTTCTATTCCGAGAAGAACGAAAAACGAAACCCTCAGGGTTTCTGTTAGGATGGAATGGAAAATATGGCGCTGTACAATGTGACAGTCGGGAATAGACTGCATGCAGCATAAGAGGATTGGAGGATTCTAAATTGTTTGCCTTCATTAGACAACTTTGTTCCAATATTTCTGTAAATCAGTGATATTTATTCCCATAGTAATTCGTTATGGATCCATAACGAAATAAACATCTGCATTTTGAAAGAGTATTTTATCATTATTTTATTAACGAAAGCATAAAGATGCTGGTGAAGAAATACAGTACTGTACAGTATATGCTTTTACATTTAGATAATAAAACATTTAAATATTTCGAAGATATAAGCCACCTGCATTTGTTTATTAGGCTACTGTGCAGTCTGACAAGTAAACATAGCCTACAATACATACTGTAGTAAACATGGGAAAGTGTCTAATTCCTTACATAAGGGAGCACAGGCCATGTCTGTACTAGAGAATGCGGGCATGCCGGAGACCAGGCTGACTAGGCTGTCCTTGTAAATAAGAATTTGTTCTTAACTGATTCCATATGTGTTATTTCATAGTTGTGATGTCTTCACTATTATTCTACAATGTATAAAATAGTAAAAATAAAGAAAAATCCTGGAATGAGTAGATGTGTCCAAACTTTTGACTGGTACTTGCTTAATTAATTTGATTAATATTATGGTGTTTCTATTCCAAGAAAGGGTGGAAAGTAGGGTGGAAAGTAAAATATGGCGCTGTACAACGTGACGGTCGGCAGTACAGTACTGGGCTATTTAGCTAAAGAATCCCTGTGTTGTGTGGGCAGGGCACACGGGAGACCGGGGTTCAATTCCCCGATGGGGAGGAAGGAGTAGGCTGTCCTTGTAGATAAGAATTTGTTCTTAACTGACTTGCCTAGTTAAATAAAGGTTACACTAAGAGCATAACATTTCTGCACCCTAATTTTCAAACTCTAGTCTAACCTATACCCAAACGGAGATTAATAAGTGAAAATATAAATCTCATTGATTTATCAAGACTGGTCCCCATGCTTGTCTCACAGCAGCGTGAAACGGTGCTAAGATAGTTGTAGGCTTTTGCTTCAAATCCTATTGCTTCTAACTTCAATATGCTCTTTAAATAAATAAGACCTACACCACTTTTAGCAGCACATTACTCAACACTAATGAGACAAATTTTGCCTCTGGTAGGCCTACAGTATATCTAAAAATATATTTTTCAGTGACATGACTCTCAGTCAATAATTACATTTAGAGGATTGTAAATTAATATCTAAGAGGCATTTTCCATTAGGATCTGTGATAATATGTATGGGGATTTTATATAATTCTAAATGAACTAATAATAATAATAATCACTTTGCTGAAAAAGTAACAATAATTTGGAGATTTTCTTTCATTTAACTTCCTATGGCTGCAATCCTGTTAACCTTTTGTCAATAGGGGGAGCTGTTAGCACTATTTATTTTTTTACATTTCCAAATTAAACTGCCTCGTACTCAATTCTTGCTCGTACAATATGCATATTATTATTACTATTGGATAGAAAACAATCTCTAGTTTCTAAAACCGTTTGAATTATGTCTGTGGGTGAACCAGAACTCTTTCTACAGCGAAAATCATGACAGGACATGCGAAGGTCAGAAATCTAGGCTCTGTTCTCAGATCAGTTTAAAGCTCTGTGTGTGCCCTATGGGTCGAAATGAACTGCACCCGCCTTCCCCTGGATGTCAGTAACCAATGAGAAGTGGAATGGAGTCTCTACGTATTTCTCAGAGTTTATAAAAGGCCATGGAGTGACATGTCCGTTCTTTTGGACGCTCGTCAAGGCGCAAGAGAGGACATCAGAATGGCATGCTCAAAAGCTCTCGTTATCGGCATAAGATATATGTGTGATTTAATTCGATATAAGTGTTAGAAACATCATAACGAAGTTATTTTAAACCGATTTATATCAGTTTATGCGAGTATATTGCTATTTTCGGAATTTTCGTAGTATTGCGCTTTGAGGATTTGGACATGTGTGTGCCACGTAGCTATTGTTAGCTGCTAGTTCCGAAGTTGAAGAGGACGTTTTACAACAAAGCAACGATTCTTTTGGACAAAGGACAACTTGCTCAAGATTCTGATGGAAGCTCGTCCAAAAGTAAGAGCTATTTATGATTTTATTCCGTATTTATGTGGAAAAATGTAAACGCATTTGTCAGCCATTATTGCGGCACTAGTCTGGCTGTAACGCACACTGTATGTCTAGTAACGTTAATTTTAAAAATCTAACTCAGCGGTTGCATTAATAACTAATGCATCTTTCATTAGCTGTCCAACCTGTATTTTTTTTGTCAATCTAATCGATAAATAATCGTAAACTTAGGTGCCTTTCCAAGATGGCGCCGGCCAGAATGCATGCCATGTTTTGACTGATTACATTGCATAACCACGATTTGTGATGCTAAATATGCACATTTTCGAACAAACTCTATATGCATTGTGTAATATGATGTTACAGGACTGTCATCTGAAGAATTCTGAGAAGGTTAGTGAAAAAATTTATATATTTTGGTGGTGATAACGTTATCGCTCTTTTTGCCTTGAATCAATGCTGGGGTGATGTTAGCTCATGTGGTATGCTAATATAACGATATATTGTGTTTTCGCTGTAAAACACTTAGAAAATCTGAAATATTGTCTGGATTCACAAGATCTGTGTCTTTCAATTGCTGTACGCTGTGTATTTTTAAGAAATGTTTTATGATGAGTAATTAGGTAATACACGTTGCTCTCTGTAGTTATTCTAGTCGCTTTGGTGAGTTTTGTGATAGTGGCTGCAATGGTAAACTATGATTTATACCTGAAAAATGCACATTTTTCTAGAAAAACAGATGCTATACCATAAATATGTTATCAGACTGTCATCTTATGAAGTTGTTTCTTGGTTAGTGGCTATATATATCTTTATTTAGTCGAATTAGTGATAGCTACTGATGGAGTAAAAAACTGGTGGAGTAAAAAAATGTGGTGTCTTTTGCTAACGTAGTTAGCTAATAGATTTACATATTGTGTCTTCCCTGTAAAACATTTTAAAAATCAGAAATGATGGCTGGATTCACAAGAAGTGTATCTTTCATCTGGTGTCTTGGACTTGTGATTTAATGATATTTAGATGCTAGTATTTACTTGTGACGCTATGCTAGGCTATGCTAGTCAGCTTTTTTACTGTGGGGGGTGCTCCCGGATCCGGGTTTGGGAGGAACTAGAAGTTAACAGAATGATATGACAACAGCCAGTGAAAGTGCAGGGCGCCAAATTCAAACAACAGAAATCTCATAATTAAAATTCCTCAAACATACATGTATTTTATACCATTTTAAAGGTAATCTTGTTGTTAATCCCACCAAAGTGTCCGATTTCAAATAGGCTTTTCAGCGAAAGCACCACAAACGATTATGTTAGGTCACCGCAAAATCACAGACAAACACAGTCATTTTTCCAGCCAAAGACAGGAGTCACAAAAAGCAGAAATAGAGATAAAATGAATCACTAACCTTTGATGATCTTCATCAGATGACACTCATAGTACTTCATGTTACACAATACATATATGTTTTGTTCGATAAAGTTAATATTTATATCCAAAAACCTCAGTTTACATTGGCTCCATGTTCAGAAATGCCTCCAAAATATCCGGAGAAATTGCAGAGAGCCACGTCAAATAACATAAATACTCATCATAAACTTTGATGAAAGATACATGTTTTACATAGAATTAAAGATACACTTGTTCTTAATGCAACCGCTGTGTCAGATTTCAAAAAGCTTTACGGCAAAAGCACCAAATTAAATATTCTGAGAACAGCATTCAGCCACAAAAGCAAGCCATACAGTTACCCGCCAAATTGTGCAGTCAACAAAACTCATAAAAAGCATTATAAATATTCACTTACCTTTGCTGATCTTCGTCGGAATGCACTCCCAGGACTCCCACTTCCACAAGAAATGTTCGTTTTGTTCGGAATGTCCATAATTTATTTCCAAATAGCTTTTTGTTAGCGTGTTTGGTAAACAAATCCAACGTCAGGAAGCGCGTTCACTAAAAGCAGACGAAATGTCCAAAAGTTCCGTAACAGTCAGTAGAAACATGTCAAACGATGTATTGAATCAATCTTTAGAATGTTTTTAACATAAATCTTGAATAACGTTCCAACCGGAGAATTACATTGACTTCAGATGTGCGATGGAACATAGCTCCCTCTCATGTGAACGTGCATGGCCAGGTCATGGTAGACCTGACTATTTCCTGTCTCCTTCGGCCCCACTTCACAGTAGAGGCATCTTTCATCCAAGCTACTCAATAATGCCCCTGCAGCTATAAGAAGTGAGCGAGGAAAAAGGCAATTCTTGAACATAGGGTGAGACATTCTCACTAATTTGTAAATAGAGCCAGTTGGTTATTTTGAATTATTTCTTTCTGGAGAGACCTAACTTGATTATTTAGCAGACATCACTTGCTTATATTCAGTCAACACATATATCTTAAGAATATCATGGAATATAATTGAACATTTTAGTTTCTCCATGCTTAACTCAGAGCAGCGCGAAACAGTGTTGAAATAGACGTCCACAGCGGGAAGGTTAAATATAACGATATTTTGGAGATTATTTCGTTTTCAAAAAAATGACAGTGAGCAATTGTAAGCTGAGTAACGGCCAAAATAATATTTATAAAGGCCAAAATATAGCCCTGCTAATAGCCATAATGGCGCTGTACAATGTGACTGTGTGTTTGAAAGAGTATTTTCCAGTAAGCAACAATTTGTTACCTTCATTAGACAACTTTGTTCCAATATTTCTGTAATTCAGTGATATTTATTCCCATAGTAATTCGTTATGGATCCATAACTAAATAAACATCAGCATTTTGAAAGAGTATTTTATCATTATTTTATTAACGAAAGCATAAAGATGCTGATGAAGAAAAACAGTACTGTACAGTATATGCTTTTACATTTGGATAAAAAAAACATTTAAGCATTTTGAAGATATAATACAAGTAAACATAGCCTATAGTACATACTGTAGGAAACATAGGAAAGTGCCTAATTCCTTACATAAGAGAGAGCAGGCCATGTCCAGACTTTCTCGGTTACCTCAAGTACTCAATAACTCTGTCTTTAATGCTTTTCGGGTTGCATCAGTCATGGACAGAAACTTCTGAGACACAGTATTAATGATGAAGAACCGGAGGTTCACTAGTAAGCCACATTTGTCTCGGGATCCATCCCAGTTTGTATTCTGTGCCCACTCGTGGTATCTCTCTTTGGTTACACATCCTTGGAATAGCAGAACAGCATAACGGTCCGGCCTTCCCTTGCTGTGCCCGGTGAGCAGTTGGTCAAGTTCTGTTGTCAGAAGAGGAATGGAAAGTCAGGGTGAACCGATGACCTGACGAACCCGCCACGTATGTTGACTCTGCCTGTCGGAGGGGGAGTTCCAGAGCTCACAGGTGTGCCTGGCATGGATTGTGACTCCATCTCGTTCCTCGTCCTTTTCTACGCGTCATTCTCCACCTGACTCTCCGCCAATGCCGCCTGACTCTCCACAAATGCCGTTCATTTCAGCAAGGTTTTACCTGTGGTCGTGGAGCTGGGTGGAAGTGTGACTAAAATGTAGTTTAAATAAACATCCGCATTTTAATGTATTTTTTCTCTATTTTATTAACAAAAGCATAAAGATGTTGATGAAGAAATACTGTAATGCTGTTTTGAGTTAGAAATGTAACACTTTAGAGTACTTAAGCATCGAATACATTGCAAGTTGAGGGATTTTCACAACAGTAGCCGGGCTATAAAAAGTATATTGTCCTGCTAATAGGAAACATTTGCATGATGGGCTACACCTGCTACAGTTGTGAAGACACAGCATCTTGTTTACATTCTTTATTGTAACCACAATGTCACAAATCATTTGTATCTACCAGTTGTCACTGGTCAAAAATTGTAAGTAGGCCTAATAAAAAAAAATCTACTTCAGCCTCATAGCCTATCTCAGCCAGTTAAGTTATTTTATATTGGTCCAGGCTCCGAAGAAATAGACTCCAATTAATTAATGTTGTTTGTAAAGTCAAATTAAAATGAAGATTATTGTTGAAATGAATTGATTGACTGGTGTAGGTTTTCTCCATCTGTTGGTGTGCAACACTTGCATAACAAGTTAGCTATATTGTCAGCACCAGCCACTGTTCACCTCCTATTGATTGCGCTGCAGTTAGCGCCAGTAGTTTTTTTAATTGAACATTTATTTAACTAGGCAAGTCAGGTAAAAACAAATTCTTATTTACAATCACGGCCTACACCGGCCAAACCCGGATGACGCTGGGCCAATTGTGCGCCACCCTATGGCACTCTCAATCACGGTCGGATGTGATATTCAAGCCAGGGACTGTATTCAAGCCAGGGACTGTAGTAATGCCTCTTTCCCTGAGATGCAGTGCCTTAGACCGCTGTGCCACTCAGGAGCCATGACCAATATATATAACCGTGTGTAGGTACAGTTGAAGTCAGAAGTTTACATTCACCTTAGCCAAATACATTTAAACTCAGTTTTTCACAATTCCTGACATTTAATCCTAGTAAAAATTGCCTGTCTTAGGTCAGTTAGGATCACCACTTTATTTTAAGAATGTGAAATGTCAGAATAATAGTAGAGAGAATTATTTATTTGAGCTTTTATTTCTTTCATCACATTCCCAGTGGGTCAGAAGCTTACATACACTCAATTAGTATTTGGTAGCATTGCCTTTAAATTGCTTAACTTGGGTCAAACGTTTCGGGTAGCCTTCCATAAGCTTCCCACAATAAGTTGGGTGAATTTTGGCCCATTCCGTCTGACAGTGCTGGTGTAACTGAGTCAGGTTTGTAGGCCTTGCTCGCACACGCTTTTTCAGTTCTGTCCACAAATGTTCAATAGGATTGAGGTCAGGGCTTTGTGATGGCCACTCCAATACCTTGACTTTGTTGTCCTTAAGCCATTTTGCCACAACTTTGGAAGTATGCTTGGGGTCATTGTCCATTTGGAAGACCCATTTGCGAGCAAGCTTTAACTTCCTGACTGATGTCTTGAGATGTTGCTTCATTATATCCACTTCATTTTCCTTCCTTCTTCGGCTTGCAAGCCTCCCCCTTTTCCTCCAAACATAACGATGGTCATTATGGCCAAGCAGTTCTATTTTTGTTTCATCAGACGAGAGGACATTTCTCCAAAAAGTACGATCTTTGTTCCCATGTGCAGTTGCAAACCGTAGTCTGGCTTTTTTATGGCGGTTTTGGAGAAGTGGTTTTTCCTTGCTGAGCGGCCTTTCAGGCTA
The DNA here is from genome assembly GCF_045679555.1 of Salvelinus alpinus. Lineage (NCBI taxonomy): Eukaryota > Metazoa > Chordata > Actinopteri > Salmoniformes > Salmonidae > Salvelinus > Salvelinus alpinus. The sequence continues at coordinate 52,119,933 of NC_092104.1, read as the reverse complement.
TGTCTATATAGGACTTGTTTTACTGTGGATATAGATACTTTTGTAGCTGTTTCCTCCAGCATCTTCACAAGGTCTGCTGTTGTTCTGGGATTGATTTGCACTTTTCGCACCAAGGTACGTTCATCTCAAGGAGACAGAACGCGTCTCCTTCCTGTGCGGTATGACGGCTGCGTGGTCCCATGGTGTTTATACTTGCATACTATTGTTTGTACAGATGAACGTGGTACCTTCAGGCGTTTGGAAGTTGCTCCCAAGGATGAACCAGACTTGTGGAGGTCTCCAATTTTTTTTCTGAGGTCTTGGCTGATTTCTTTTGATTTTCCAATGATGCAAGCAAAGAGGCACTGTATTTGAAGGTAGGCCTTGAAATACATCCACTCAAATGATGTCAATTATTTGAAGCCTCTAAGGCCATGACATCCTTTTCTGTAATTTTCCACGCTGTTTAAAGGCACTGTCAACTTAGTGTATGTAAACTTCTGACCCACTGGAATTGTGATTAAGTGAATTAATCTGTCTGTAAACAATTGTTGGAAAAATGACTTGTGTCATGCACAAAGTAGATGTCCTAACCGACTTGCCAAAACTATAGTTTGTTAACAAGAAATTTGTGGAGTGGTTAAAAAATGAGTTTTAATGACTCCAACTTTAGAGTATGTGTCACAATTGTTGAAATGAGGCGACCAAGGCGCAGCGTGCGTAGAGCTCCACATTATATTTAATAGTGAAAACTTACAACCAAAACAACAAAGAAAAACAAACGTGCAGTAATGCAGTGCTCAACACAACTAAACACAAAACAAGATGGGAAAGGTGGAAAGGTGGAAAAAGGCTGCCTAAATATGATCCCCAATCAGAGACAACGATAGACAGCTGCCTCTGATTGGGAACCATACCAGGCCAACATAGAAACGAAAAACTAGAATGCCCACCCTAATCACACCCTAACCTAACCAAATAGAGAAATAAAAAGGCTCTTTAAGGTCAGGGTGTGACAGTACCCCCCCAAAGGTGCGGACTCCGGCAGCAAAACCTGACTCTATAGGGGAGGGTCCGGGTGGGCATCTAGCCTCGGTGGCGGCTCCGGTTCGGGACGTAGACCTCACTCCGCTAGCTGATCCCTCCGCCTCCATGGAACCGGACCGTGGATCGTCGCCGGAGGGACCGGACCGTAGATCGTCGTCGGGGACTCCGGACCGTGGATTGTCGCCGGAGGAACCGGACCATGGATCATCGCGGACCGTGGATCATCGCCGGGGGCTCTGGACTGCCGACCGTCGCAGGAGGCTCCGGACTACCGGCCGTCTCAGGAGGTTCCGGACTGCGGACCGTCTCAGGAGGTTCCGGACTGCGGACAGTCTCAGGAGGTTCCGGACTGCGGACAGTCTCAGGAGGTTCCGGACTGTGGACCGTCGTTGGCGGTTCCGGACTGTGGACCGTAGTTGGAGGTTCCGGACTGTGGACCGTCGTTGGAGGTTCCGGACTGTGGACCGTTGTTGGAGGTTCCGGACTGTGGACCGTTGCGGGAGGTTCCGGACTGTGAAACGCCGCGGGAGGTTCCGGACTGTGAAACGTCGCCGGAAGCTCTGGACTCGGAACTGTCGCCGGAAGCTCTGGACTGGGAACTGTCGCCAAAAGCTCTGGACTGGGGATCGTCGCCGGAAACCTGGTGCGTGGGTCCGGCACTGGTGGTACTGGGCTGGTGACACGCACCTCAGGGCGAGCGCGAGGAGCAGGCACAGGACGTCCTGGAATGGGGAGGCGCACTGGAGGCCTGACGCGTGGGGCCGATACAGGTGGCACCGGGCTGGTGACGCGCACCTCAGGTCGAGTGTGGGGAGGAGGCACAGGACGTACTGGACTGTGGAGGCGCACTGGAGGTCTAGAGCGTAGAGCTGGCACAACGCGTTCTGGGCAAAGGACCACCTTCGCACGGCACGTGCGGGGAGCTGGCACAGGACGCACTGGGCTGTGAAGGTGCACCGGAGATACAGCACGTAGAGCCGGCGCAGGATATCCTGGATCAAAGAGGCGCACTGGAGACCAGGCGTGCTGAGCCGCCACCACCCGTCCTGGACAGATGCCCACTTTCGCACGGCAAGTGCGGGGAGCTCGCACAGCACGCACCGGGCTGTGGATGCGCACTGGGGACACAGTGCGTATCACCGCAAAACATGGTTTCTGCCCGGTCACACGCTCCCCACGGTGAGTACGGGGAGTTGGCTCTGGTTTAAACCCTGGCTCCGCCAACCACCCCGTGTGCCCCCCCCCCCCAAACAAAATTGGGGGGCTGCCTCTCAGGCTTCCGTCGTGGTCGCGAACCCCTGCGTCGTCGTTGTTCCTGCCTCCGTCTGCTCCCATGGAAGGCGATCCTTTCCGGCCTGGATCTCCTCCCACGTCCAGGATCCCTTACCGTCCAAGATATCCTCCCATGTCCAGGATGTCTGCTCCTCCTGGCCACGCTGCTTTGTCCGTTTGTGGTTCTGTCACGATTGTTGAAATGAGGCGCGTGACAGTATGTAAACTTCCGACTTCAACTGTAGATACGTGTGTAGGTACAGTTGAAGTCGAAAGTTTACATACACTTACCAGCGACGGGTGGCATAATGTCAAATTTGTCATTGGAACCACTCGATATGATTGGTCATATAAAAACCTTGGGACCCTGATGAGTGCTCTAACTCCCCCCTGCGGTGGTCGGGATCAATGAAGCCCTGATTCTGGGTACCTCTTAAGTCCCGCGGTGTAAGCTCGCAACTTTTAAAGGAGGAACCACTGTAGCGAGGAAAAGTTTCTGTTTCGAGTAGACTGTGTGGATGTTGTGACTGACAGGAATGCCTCTGTCTGTCTATACTGTCCCAGGTTCTACCAGGCGGGTGTGGATGGTGTGGATGTGGACGAAGACCTGCTGGGCCTTTGTGGAGGTGAAGGTGGTAGGAGTTCTCTGGGGTGTCGGCGGACCAGTCTGGACACCCTAGCCCTGGCTCTGTGTGACCCGGCCATGCAGCGCAAACGCAGCTGTGAGGTAGACAGCCTGCCCGAGAGCTGCCTAGACAGCGGCATGTCCACGCTGCGTTGCTCCAACAACGGATATGACTCTGAGCAGGAGGTGAAAGAGCACGAGGAGGAACAGAGGATGGCCGGGAACACAGACAGCCTTGCGGGGGACCACTCAGACAACGACGTAAGACACACAAACATACAGTAATACACACACACACACACGCACACTACATACAAACACACACACATAGACTATGCCGTAGTACACACATACATGTACGCACTATACGCACACACACAGACACATGCTTATTACACACACAGACACACAAACACACACACACTTTACAGTAACGCACAACACATACACACAAAGACGTTATACACACGTCGTCATCCACTTGTACTACGTACACTTATTATTACTGATAACGCTCATTATTTAAGGATGTTAATGCGATAGTGTTATTGTGTCAGGTTACAGAGATGCGGGATGAGATGGTGTTTGGATCAGACAGTGATTCTGTCCTGGACTGGAAACCTTTGGAGTCAGTCAGCCGGACCAGCTCTGGAGCGTCCACACGCAAGGCCCTCTCTGCCATCACCAATGAGGTATAGGACAGAGGGCAGTGGTGTGAGAAGAGAGGAGAGCGTAAATCCTGGATTGTAGAACTCAATTAAAAGCACATTTTGGAGCTTTAAAACCATTTAAAAAAGAAACAGACACTTGGCGGATTTACTTGGTTAGCAGGCAGACGTATTAGAAAACACTTGTGTAAATGGTTGACTTAGTTCAGGAGAAACTGTTGATTGTTGACTATGCATGACAAGTGAGTTGACATCATTCCAGTATTATGACATGGTCCGGTACATTAAAGGTGTGCCTTTAACCTCTTTCACTTTCTTTCTTTCTCTCTCGCTCCCGCTCGCACTCTCTCTTCCTCTCACGCTCTCTCTCGCTCTCTCTCTGTGTCTCCCTCCCCCTCTCTCTCTCTCTCTCTCTGTGTGTATAGGGTAAAGAGAAGGAGTCAGCTGACCTGGGCTATATGACATCAGAGAAGGCCTACAGGGTGGTGTTGGCTGGCGACGCAGCGGTGGGCAAGTCCAGCTTCCTGCTCCGCCTCTGCAAGAACGAGTTCCGAGGAAACAGCAGCGCTACCCTGGGTGGGTGTGTCAAGCGCGCCTGTGTTAGCTCTCACCTGTTTACAGTATCATTCTATCCGCACATTACTTTTGACTGTAAATGGTGAACAAGGAGTTAGTCTAGCTGCACCGCTCGGGCTCGGTTAAGCACGCTTTCACACTACTCTCCCCGACACAGCTTGGCTTGTTAAGTCTCCAAAGGCTCTATCCCATGGTGCTGGTCTTGTATGCATGCCTAGTTGCCTGGGACAGATATAGAATGTATATTTCGATGGTAATGGGATTGTCTTTTGGAGTAGTGTGTTTGAACGTCCTCTTGTGTTGATCCTCAGGGGTGGACTTTCAGATGAAGACTCTAGTAGTGGATGGAGAGCCCACCCTACTACAGTTGTGGGACACAGCAGGCCAGGAGAGGTGTGTGTTTGTGTGTGTATGTGTGTGGACACGTTTGACTATATTTGTGAGTACCAAAAGTCCTCACAAGAAGTGTAAACCAACAAATATTCAGAGAAGTGAGAACATTCCTCACTTGTAAAAAGGAGAGTTTAGGGGTTAGGTTTAGTGTTAGGGAAGATTTAGGGTTAGAGTCAGGGTCAGGGGTTAGTGAGAGCTGTGTGTGTGTGTTTGCCTGCATGCGTGTGTGTGTGAGTGAACATGTCTATTTCAGCCAATCTATGTAGTGGTGCTCTGTTAACCTCTATCCCTGTGTGTGTGTGTGTCCTAGGTTCCGCAGCATTGCGAAGTCCTACTTCAGGCGAGCCGACGGGGTCCTCCTGCTGTATGATGTCACCTGTGAAAAGAGCTTTCTCAACGTGAGAGAATGGGTGGACATGATTGAGGTAGTAATAATTTATATAATACATTTTTACATCCAATTGATATGACACTTTTCCAAGATGCTCAAAGCACTTCACATTTATTTTTTTTATTTTATTTAACTAGGCAAGTCAGTTAAAAACAAATTCTTATTTACTATGACGGCCTACCGGGGAACAGGGGTTTACTGCCTTGGTCAGGGGAAGAAAGACAGATTTTTACCTCGTCAGCTCGTGGATTCGATCCAGCAACCTTTCAGTTGTTGGGCCAACGCTCTAACCACTAGGCTACCTGCCACCCCACATAGTAAGGTTAAAACTCACCTCATCCACCACCAATGTGTAGCACACATCTGGGTGATGACACGGGATGTAAACTTTTTGGGAGGAGAATGACTGTGAGACAGTCACAGTGACTTTTAAAATGACATCCTACTCCAAAATGAATGAATATAAACATTTAAAATATATGACAAAAATAAATCAAACTGGATAGACATCAGAAGTAGAGGAAGGCCAGGGCTAAAAACAAACAAAATATAACTATTGTAAAATAGATTGTGTCTGTAAAATGTGTATAGTATGTATAAGCTGGAAGTAGAAGCCTAAGTGTTATTGTTTATTAGTTTACTCCAATTAAGGGGAGGGGTGAAAGGGTTTGCAGGGAACAATAAAGGAAGGTATATTTTTAAAAAATATATTAAAAAATTAAAGTGTATATATGTATATATATGTATTTTTATATACAGTATATGTACATATGTGGGTATGTGTATGTATGTATATATAGATATATATATATATTTACCCCAAAAATATATGGGGGATTGGAAATGATGCAGACAATTACATTGATTGAAGCAACAATCTATCCGCAACATTAAAGCTGATCCACCCTCTTAAAAAAAAAAAACATTTAAAATGTAATTTCCCCCTACAGAAATGAACCCAATATAACAATAATCCATATTATCAGGCACGTGTGCTATTTGGTAACCATTATTATCACCTGGTGTAGCCCACCCGATGCAGCATAGTGGCTAATAATTAGGCTGAAGGTTGCCAATTTACCCCATTGGGCTAATCATTAACCAGATCACGAACTCTAAAGTCTAAACATTAGCCTATCTTGTTGCTAGTTATAGCAACATCCCACTGGCCAAAAACTGGTTGAAGCAACGTTGTGTCCATGTCATCGCAGTGTTGAGTTGTGTGATAAGTGTGTGCATCCCAAATGGCACCCTACAGTGCACTACTTTTGACCAGAGCCATATGGGCCCTGGTCAAAAGTAGTGCACAATAATGGGAATAGGGTGCCATTTGGGACGCATATCAGTTTTGAGTTTTGGATAGCAGTGTTGTGTTTGTCGGTGTTGTTGGCCTGTGTTTTAACCTGCTGTCCATCTGTGTTCAGGACGTGTCCCAGGATGACATTCCCATCATGCTAGTTGGAAATAAGTGTGACCTGAGGGAGCAAGCGCTACAGGACAGTGTCACCTGTGTCCCCACCAGCTTCGGAGAGAAGCTGGCCATGGTGAGACCACTAAACCCCAACGTCTTACTTAAACCTTTTACATTAGTTACATTTGTCATTTTGCAGATTATCTTATTCAGAGGGATTGACAGTCACGTCTAGTTGTCCCCTAGAATATAGCCTGATCAGGTCAATGTATGGAACTTCGGCCTGATTTGAGAGTTGCGTTGTTTGTTTCCTATCAGACATATAACGCCCTCTTCTGTGAGACTAGTGCTAAAGACGGATCTAATGTCATAGAGGCCGTGCTGCATCTGGCCAGGTAAGAAATACCGGATCCTAGACATCTCTGTTCTCTCTCTGCTAAGTGATCTTTACCTGTAAATGTGTTGCTCCTTAGAGTACTCTCTGATCTGACTGAGTTGGATACTTTTTAATATTTTTTTACAGGACCAAAATGTAGAACAACATGTAAAGTTTTGCTGGCCTCTAGTGTGCAAGAGTGTTCTGTACTCTAATTAATCAATAAGGCACAAGGGGGTGTGGTATATGGCCAGTATACCACAGCTAAGGGCTGTTCTTACGTATGACGCATCGGAGTGCCTGGACACAGCCCTTAGCCGTGGTATATTGGCCATATACCACAAACCCCCGAGGTACCTTATTGATATTATAAACTGGTTACCAACGTAATTAGAGCAGTAAAATGTATGTTTTGTCATACCCATGGTAATAGGTCTGATATACCGTCCCGTGTGGCTCAGTTGGTAGAGCATGGCGCTTGCAACGCCAGGGTTGTGGGTTCATTCCCCACGGGGGGACCAGGATGAATATGTATGAACTTTCCAATTTGTAAGTCGCTCTGGATAAGAGCGTCAGCTAAATGACTTAAATGTAAATGTAATATACCACAGCTGTCAGCCAATCAGCAATAAGGGCTCGAACCACCCAGTTTATTATTGTCACGATCGTCGTTATGTGAAAGAGAGGACCAAGGCGCAGCGTGATATAAATACATCTTCTTTTTTAATAGAAGAAGAAACAAACAGGAACACTAATACAAACTAGACAAAACAACAAACGACCGTGAAGCTATCAAACGTAAGTGCAGACACAAGCAACTAACGTCAAAACATAGACAATTACCCACAACCTACCTAATGCCTATGGCTGCCTAAATATGGCTCTCAATCAGAGACAACGATAGACAGCTGTCTCTAATTGAGAATCAATCCAGGCAACCATCGACTTACATAAACACCTACACTGAACACAACCCCATGAACTCTACAAAACCCCCTAGACAATACACACACCCTAGACTAGACAAAAAACACACAAACATCCCCCATGTCACACCCTGACCTAACTAAAATAATAAAGAAAACAAAGATAACTAAGGCCAGGGCGTGACAATTATGCCCATAAGCAATAAGCACCTCGGGAGTTTGTGGGTTCCGAGTTGCATCGTGCCTAACAACAGCCTTTAGCCATGGTATATTGGCCATATACCACACCTCTCGGGCTTTATTGCTTAATTATACTAATGCCAATACAGTGGAGGTATGCCTTTAACTCTCTTTCTCTATTCTTCTTCTCTTTTGTTCTCGTTCTCCTCCTCCTCCCCCCTCCCCCCATTAGAGAGATGACCAAGCAGGTTCATGGGGATGAGAACCAGGAGTCTGTGACTAACCTCTACAGAAGTCCCAACAAGAAGATGCCCACTGTCACCTGCTGCACAGGATAAGAAACCACACAGGAACACTACTAGAGTAACCAAAACTCAGCACCAGAGCAACCACAGCAACAGAACACCCCAATACTAGAACACTGTCAGCAAAGACAGAACAAGAGAAAAATGAGACTTCAGAATAACAGAACACAGGAGAATCCAGTCAGAACACTTGAGTACCATAACACTAGAATATCAGAACAGCTGATTTTCTCATATGAGATCAACTGTGCTTGTTTTAAGCTGTGTGTGCATGCGTGCACGATTATGCAATTATGTGTTTGCATGAGTGCATGTGTGCTTGTGTTATGCATGTGTATTTGGCTTTAGTATTGAGTCCTTTGACATCATTCACATCATGGTTAGTAGTGAAGTCTAATCTCCTATGCTGTTGAATGTCTTCATATGAAGCCTCTGTGTCGAAGCCATGGTCATTTGTATTGCAGATAGCTATTGTATAGATCAATGTACAGGTAGTGAATGAAAAGTACCATGTACTGGCAAATTATATTCTCAACAAGTCACAAGAAAGCTTGGGATAGCAGCAATTTACATTTTTAAGTTAACTATGACATATGTGATGAGGAGAGACAAATGCACGTGATAGGTGGCGAACAGGAGGGTGGGGAAATGTTATTTTTACAGTGGAAGAATGATCTTATTAGCAAGATTTTTATTGCTAAGGGATCAGGCGGAGGGAGGAGCTACAGTTTAGTAGACATAAAAATAGAATTTCATTCTATTTCTGTGATAGTAGACACAGTAGTGTCAGAAACATCCTCCATGTACAACATTTGTGATAAAGAGTAACAACTGCATGTCAAGGAAGGAGTGTCATGATTGTCAGTTGAATTCTGATTGTAGGAGCCAAGAGCAACATCTGGAGAGAATGATGTGATTGGATGACCGTGGGAGGAGCAAAATGTCAAATGTATGAATGTGGTGTGTGCTTGTAGGCACATTTTATTTCTGTGTGTATATTGTAAAATATTGTTATCATTAATATATTATGTAATGTTAGACATTTGGACCTCTCCTGGGCCACTAATGATGTCACTGTGAGCCCACACCTGTCTGTCTGAGCCCTCGGTGTGGTCATACTCAAAGCGCTTTACTATTAAAATGTAGCATGAACAAAACCCAACGTGATATGACTTCCCTTATCCAGGCAGAGTCTGAACATAATATTTCATGCAGAATATATATATATATTTCATGTTGAGGGCATGGAATATAAAATAAGTCATAATATAATTCATCTGGAGAGTAATCTGATAATACCAAGGCAAATGGCAGCCATGTACCCTACTATCTTGCTCAGTCACACACACGCATACACCAACACACACCCCAAATGTCCACAGAGAGTCACTGACTGGGGAAAAGAAATTCAACAATCAGATAACTTCTTAAATTTGATTTGTTAGGACACCCGTGTCACTCATATTCCCTGAGCATTTTTACGAGGAGCTGCAGCATGTGCCAGCATTTATTCAGGCCATTTGTGTCTGGAAGTCTGGCACAGAGCCAAGCCACACCTCCCATTAGTTTACATTTTCATGAGCTTGATGAGGCGAACCTAGTCATTTGTCAAACAACATGTGGGGTGGGGCAGGCAGGCAGGCATGGGATAATTAAATAATCACAAATGTGTAGCAGGCAAGGTTATTGTTTGGAATGGATTCATTAATTTGATGTGGGCGGAACAGAAGCGTGTCCTAAATGGAAATCAACAAGGTATTTTTTATATTCACAGAGCTGATTACCACAACATCACCGTTGGATGGGTTTCAGCCCTGGGTTTGACCCCTGGCACTTGTTAACATGTCCATGTCCATAAGACACTGGTAATAACTTTATAACAACCTCTATCTTGGATGGTGTTGTTCTCCCTGTGACGGAGTGCTTAGAGTGGGTTGAAGGAGGGTGATGATGGCCTTCACGATTCTGGATCTCTCACACTGAAGAGCTGCTATTATCAAATGTGCACACACATACACCATTCACAGTCTGACAGGTAGTATTTAGGCTACGCACACGTCTTTAATGAACATTGTCTAGCACTACTACATCAACATAGAATCAAAACCCCTTAAACCTATAATATTACCATAAACACATCAGCAATCCAACTAAATCAGAGTTCCGTCTTTGGGGCTAGGTTGCTGGGGGTCATGAGGTCTCCATCTGGAGAGGTCAGAGGTCGTTGGAGAGGCCATCGGACTGTGTGGAACTCTGGGGCAGCAGACTGTGTGGAACTCCACACCTCCAACTATTCTCCCCCAAGGCTGTCCTGCCTGGGGTATCAATCACATTATGACAATGTCATCGTCATAGATTATTGTAAGGGGTGCGTAACCGGTGGCAGGGAAGTCAGACGCAGGAGAGCAGAACTTGGTAATAGCCGGAGCAGTTTAATAGCAAAACCAACGGCATAAAAAATAAACAAGATATGGGTACAAAAACCCGTCGCGCACCAATCAACACGTGCACAAGCACTTGCAATAAACAATCCCACACAAAGACATGGGGGGAACAGAGGGTTAAATACACAATAAGTGATTGAGGGAATTGAAACCAGGTGTGAGGAAAAACAAGACAAAACACATGGAAAATGAAAAGTGGATCGATGATGGCTAGAAGACCGGCAACACGCCGAGCGCCGCCCGAACAAGGAGAGGACCCGACTTCGGCGGAAATCGTGACAGTTGTTTAACCATGTCACATAATCTGTGGGGCATACTGTTTTTAGACGTTTTAAAAAAAATCTATTATTAACTGGAGATACGCAAACGTAAACCTAGGCCTGGTTTGAGTTAATTTATCTCACATTATGACCTAGGTGAATAATAGTGAAAACTCTTTGTCCGTCTGACATAACTCTTTGATTTCAAATGTCACATTATATTACATTTCATGTCATGTCTGGAGGGGTAAGAATGCCCAGCTGTAAAGATCACGGGATTCATATGAGTAATGACCCAGAGGAAGGCTCTGTGCTGGTACAAATTATGTTTAATAATACTATATGTGACTCACAACCTGGATTCTGGCTCTTTATATAGCAACATTTTAATATCTGTTTTTTTACATTGGATAAAAGTAGATAATCAGAGCTACAAAATGGTATATCATACACTGCATTTGAGGAAACAATGGGAAATGAATGATGTTTTGAAAGCTGATAAACTCATGTAAACTCATTTTTGAGAAAACTGTCTTTCAATGTTTTGGTACTAGTATTGGAGAGCCCTTCTTTGTCTACACCCATTCAGCATTGTTCACACCCTCTTAATAGGCTGACCACACCGCTCGCATCGCGTGTGTGAGCGTTGCAAAATATATTTAGAAATCTATGTTATTCAATTATTGCACCCACACTGCTCGCGCGCGCCAACGAGCATCTGCGTTGCCAAGGGCTAAAATAGAAGTCATACCTATTTCTAACGCAGATCGCGCTGCAAGTCCTGCCTCTCCCATCTCCTCATTGGTTTATAGAAGCAGGTACCCACGTGCCATCTCCTCATTGGTTATACCCACGTGGGTGATTGAAAGACGAACTGTTGCCAGTTGTCGTGGTAAAACTATGAAAGTTTAGATGCCAATCACCATATAAGTTAAACGATGAAAAATCCTGGAAGGAGGAGAGATGACTAGAAACGATTCGGTTGACCGTTTTTTTGTGTGGATTAATTGTCGGAGTAGAGGACCTTGTGCATTTCAGGTAAAATAACAACCTAATGTTTATATCCCAGGACAAATTAGCTAGCAACAGCAAAATTGCCATAAATGTTTAATGCTTTTCGACCTGTCCCCAAATTAATGTAATTGGTTCAGAGTTTGTTTTGATATTTTAACCTGCGTGTTGTGATCGCGTTTGGTGTGGGGGGACAAAATATATTTATGCACGATGGCGCACGCGCGCAGCCGGTTTGGGTTCCGTGTTAGCCCCACACATCTCTTTAAGGGTTGATCCGTGCGTTCTGTACTAACTTACCAGCTACTTCCATCTAGAGAGAACAGCTCACTGAACATTACTCGCCCTAGCAGAGCTGATTAGGCTGTTATGTTATCCAGAGCGTTGGTGACTGCAACTGTGCTGTCAGATTGTCCATTTTTCCATTGTCCATAAATTCAGAGCGTTTCGCGTTTCGCGTTCAGAGCGCACACTGGACGCTCTGGCCAATATGTAGGGTTGTTCCGAAAGCTCTGACCTCACAACGACAGTCAAGCACCCAAGCTAACTGGCTAACATTGGCTAGCTACTTCCAGACACATAATGAGAGAACACCCCACTCTGACCATTTTACTCCCCCTAGCAGAGCTGGTTAGGCAGTTTTCATGTTATCCAGAACGTTGGTGACTATAACTGTGCTGCTGGCAACAATTGAATTACGCTTTGTTACTGACATTTACTGACACCGGACATATACAACATGTGTTGAGCGTTTAAAAATTCATCAGTTATTATGCGACCTGGCACTCTAGTACGAGAGTCTTTTGCTAAGAAATGTAGCTAGATTTATTTAGCTAGATAAACAATGAAACCCAACGCATGACGTAACGTTAGTTAGCCAGCCAGCTAGGGTTGCCAACTGTCCCGTATTAGCCGGGATGTCCCTTATATTTAGGGTTGCCAACTGTCTCGTATTAGCCGGGATGTTCCTTATATTGGGCTAAATTGGTTTGTCCCATACGGGACCTCCCTTGTCCCGTAAATTCATCCAATCACAGTATAGCGTAAGTAATTTCTGTTGTTGTTCGGTCGGTTTGGCATATCAAGGAAATATTGATAAACCTGCAAAAAAAGAAGACTGCAGCTACAACAAACAATGGAAAGCAAAAAAAGACCTGGGTTCAGCCCATCAGTGGTGACTTGAGGAAAGCTTTCTGTTCTTTATGCAGTCGGGAATTCTCAATTGGCCATGGAGGGGAGAATGACCTAACTCAGCATGCATCCACAGAAATGCACAAGAAGGCCACGCTAGCTAAAGCTGCTAGCAATATCGGTGCATTCTTCGTGACGTCTACTGCGGAAAATGACAAAATCGCGGCAAGTGAAGCCTTGTATGTGTACCATACGGTTAAACACGGACTCAGCTACAACGGCACCGACTGTCTTGTTAAGCTCAACGGTGCTTTGTTTCATGACTCAAATGTTGTGAAGAAGATGCACTTGGGAAGAACGAAAGCTGAGATGATTGCAATGAATGTTTTAGGATCAAATACTGTGTGGGATATTTTGGATGATCTGTCCCCGACCAAAGGTCAGCCCGAGTATTTCTCAGTTGCCAGTGATGCCTCAAACAAGGGAAATAGAAACATGTTTCCAGTGTGTGTGAGATATTTCTCTGTGTCTGATGGAGTGCAGTGCAAGTTACTTGCCTTTTTATGAAGACAATGATGAAACTGCATATGGCATACATCAAGCTCTGATGAACTGTCTGGAAAAGCATGAACTGGATATTAGACACATCACAACCTATGCAGCAGATAATGCCAATGTCAACTTTGGAAAACACCTCTCCGTTTAAATCAAATCAAAGTTTATTTGTCACGTGCGCCAAATACAACAGGTGTAGACCTTACAGTGAAATGCTTACTTACAGGCTCTAACCAATAGTGTGGGAAAAAGGTTGTGTGTGTGTGTGTGTGTGTGTGTGTGTGTGTGTGTGTGTGTGTGTGTGTGTGTGTGTGTGTGTGTGTGTGTGTGTGTGTGTGTGTGTGTGTGTGTGTGTGTGTGTGTGTGTGTGTGTGTGTGTGTGTGTGTGTGTGTGTGTGTGTGTGTAAAGAAATAAAACACAGTAAAAATACATTTTAAAATAAGAGTAGCACGGCTATATACAGAAACCGGTTAGTCCACAGTGTCCGATTTCAAAAAAGCTTTTAGGCGAAAGCAGAACATATCATTATGTTAGGTCAGCAACTAGTCACAGAAAGCATACAGCGATTTTCCAAGCAAAGAGAGGAGTCACAAAAAGCAGAAATATTGATAAAATTAATCACTAACCTTTGATATTCTTCATCAGATGACACTCCCGGGACAACATGTTACACAATACATGTATGTTTTGTTCGATCAAGTTCATATTTATATCCAAAAACCTCAGTTTACATTTGGCTTTGCCTCCAAAACATCCCGTGAATTTGCACAGAGCCACATCAAATCACAGAAATACTCATAATAAACATTAATAAAAGATACAAGTGTTATTCACAGATTTAAAGATATACTTCTCCTTAATGCAACCGCTGTGTCAGATTTCAAAAACTTTACGGAAAAAGCAAACCATGCAATAATCTGAGTATGGCGCTCAGAGACATTCACAACCCAAGAAGATATCCGCCATGTTGGAGTCAACATAAGTCAGAAATTGCATTATAAATATTCACTTACCTTTGATGATCTTTGTCAGAATGCACTCACAGGAATCCCAGTTCCACAATAAATGTTTGATTTGTTCCATAAAGTCCATCATTTATGTCCAAATTCCTCCTTTTGTTAGGGCGCTTAGTAAACAAATCGAAACTCACGAGGCGCGGGCAAGTCTGGAAATGTCGGAGGAAAATTCCAAAAAGTTATATTACTGGTCATAGAAAAAAATCAAACAATGTATAGAATCAATCTTTAGGATGTTTTTATCATAAATGTTCAATAATGTCCCAACCGGAGAATTCATTTGTCTGTAGAAAAGCAATGGAACGAGAGGTAACTTTCTCATGACTGCGCATCACGAGAACGAGGCTGCTGGCAGACCTCTGACTCATTCCCCTCTCATTCAGCCCCCCTTCAGAGTAGAAGCCTGAAACAACGTTCTAAAGACTTTTGACATCTAGTGGAAGCCTTAGGAAGTGCAAGATGACCCATATCCCACTGTATATTCAATAGAGGCTGAGTTGAAAAACTACAAACCTCAGATATCCCACTTCCTGGTTGGATTTTTTCTCAGGTTTTTGCCTGCCATATGAGTTCTGTTATACTCACAGACATCATTCAAACAGTTTTAGAAACTTCAGAGTGTTTTCCATCAAATACTACCAATAATATGCATATATTCTGGGACTGAGTAGGACCTAAAGCCCATTCTGTGGGAAGCTGCTATAGACCACCAAGTGCTAACAATCAGTATCTGGATAATATGTGTGAAATGCTTGACAATGTATGTGATATCAACAGAGAAGTATATTTTCTGGGTGATTTAAATATTGACTGGCTATCATCAAGCTGCCCACTCAGGAAAAAACGTCAAACTGTAACGAGTGCCTGCAACCTGGATCAGGTTGTCCGTCAACCTACCAGGGTAGTTACAAACAGCACAGGAATTAATCATCAACATGTATTGATCACATCTTTACTAACTCTGCAGAAATGTGCTTTAAAGCAGTATCCAAATCCATAGGATGTAGTGATCACAATATAATAACCATCTCTGGGAAAACCAAAGTTCCAAAGGCTGGGCATAATATAGTGTATAAGAGGACTTACAAGAAGTTTTGTTGTGATTCATATCTTGATGATGTAAAGAATATTTGCTGGTCTGTGGTGTGTAATGAGGAGCTACCAGATGCTGCACTTGCGCATTCATGAAACTACTTATTCCAGTTACTAAAAAGCATGCACCTGTTAAGAAAATGACTGTAAAAACAGTTAAATCCCCTTGGATTGATGAGGAATTGAAAAATGTATGGTTGAGAGGGATGGAGCAAAAGGTATGGCAATTAAGTCTGGCAATTAACTGATTGGCAAACATACTGCAAATTAAGAAATCATGTGACTAAACTAAATAAAAATAAACTACACTATGAAACAAAGATAAATTGTATAAGGAATGATAATAAAAAGCTTTGGGGCACTTTAAATGACATTTTGGGGAAAAAAGCCAACTCGGCTCCCGCATTCATTGAATCATATGGCTCATTCATCACAAAGCCCACTGATATTGCCAACTACTTTAATGACTTGTTCATTGGCAAGATAAGCAAACTTAGGGATGACATGCCAGCAACAAATGCTGACACTACACATCCAAGTATATCGGACCAAATTCTGAAGACAAGAATTGTACTTTTGAATTCGGCAAAGTCCGTGTGGAAGAGGTGAAAAAATTATTGTTGTCTATCAACAATGACAAGCCACCGGGTCTGACAATCTGGATGGAAAGTTACTGTGGATAATTGCAGACGATATTGCCACTCCTGTTTGCCACATCTTCAATTTAAGCCTACTAGAGAGCGTGTGCCCTCAGGCCTGGAGGGAAGCTAAAGTCATTCCGCTACCCAAGAATAGTAAATTCCCATTTACTGGCTCAATTAGCCGACCAATCAGCCTGTTACCAAGCCTTAGTAAACTTCTGGGAAAAATGGTGTTTGACCAGATACAATGCAATTTCACAGTAAACAAATTGACAACCGAAGTTCAGCATGCTTATAGGGAAGGACACTTAACAAGCACAGCATTTACACAAATGACTGATGACTGGCTGAGAGAAATTGATGATAAAATGATTGTGGGGGCTGTGGGGGCTTGTTTAGACTTCAGTGCAGCTTTTGACATTATCGATCATAGTATCCTGCTGGAAAGACATATGTGTTATGGCTGTACACCCCTGCTATAATGTGGATAAAGAGTTACTCGTCTAACAGAACACAGAGGGTGTTCCTTATTGGAAGCCTCTCAAATATAATCCAGTAAGAATCAGGAATTCCCCAGGGCAGCTGTTTAGGCCTCTTGCTTTTGCCATTTTTACTAGTGACATGCCACTGACTTTGAGTAAAGCCAGAGTGTCTCTGTATGCGGATGACTCAACACTATACACGTCAGCTCCTACAGCGACTGAAATGACTGCAACACTCAACAAAGAGCTGCAGTTAGTTTCAGAGTGGGTGGCAAGGAATAAGTTAGCCCTAAATATTTCTGAAACTAAAAGCATTGTATTTGGAACAAGACACTCACTAAACCCTAAACATCAACTAAATCTTGTAATAAATAATGTGGAAATTGAGCAAGTTGAGATGACTAAACTGTTTGGAGTAACCCTAGATTGTAAGCGTTCAAAACATATTGATGCAGTAGTAGCTAAGATGGGGAGAAGTCTGTGTATAATAAAGCGATGCTCTGCCTTCTTAGCAACACTATCAACAACGCAGGTCCTACAGACACTAGCTTTGTCGCACCTTGACGACTGTTCAGTCGTGTGTTCAGGTGCCACAAAAACGGACTTAGGAAATTGTCATTGGAACAGCACAGGGCAGCACGGCTGGCCCTTGGAAGTACACAGAGAGCTAATATTAATAATATGCAGGTCCATCTCTCCTGGCTGAAAGTGGAAAGTTTACAGTTGAGATCGGAAGTTTACGTACACCTTAGCCAAATACATTTTTTCACAATTCCTGACATTTAATCCTAGTAAAATTCCCTGTCTTAGGTCAGTTAGGATCACCACTTTATTATAAGAATGTGAAATGTCAGAATAATAGTAGAGTGAATGATTTATTTCAGCTATTATTTCTTTCATCACATTCCCAGTGGGTCAGAAGTTTACATAAACTCAATTAGTAATTGGTAGCATTGCCTATACATTGTTTAACTTGGGTCAAACGTTTCAGGTAGTCTTCCATAAGCGTCCCACAATAAGATGGGTGAATTTTGGCCAATTCCTCCTGACAGAGCTGGTGTAACTGAGTCAGGTTTGTAGACCTCCTTTTCAGACCTCCTTTTCAGTTCTGCCCACATTTTCTATACGATTGAGGTCAGGGCTTGTGACGGCCACTCCAATACCTTGACTTTGTTGTCCTTAAGCCATTTTGCCACAACTTTGGAAGTATGCTTGGGGTCATTGTCCATTTGGAAGACCCATTTGCAACCAAGCTTTAACTTCCTGACTGATGTCTTGAGATGTTGCTTCAATATATCCACATAATTGTCCTTCCTCATGTAGCCATCTATTTTGTGAAGTGCACCAGTCCCTCCTGCAGCAAAGCACCCCCACAACATGACGCTGCCACCCCCGTGCTTCACGGTTGGGATGGTGTTCTTCGGCTTGCAAGCGTCCCCCTTTTTCCTCATAACATAACGATGGTCATTATAGCCAAACAGTTCTATTTTTGTTTTCTTCAGACCAGAGGACATTTCTCCAAAAAGTACGATCTTTGTCCCCATGTGCAGCTGCAAACTGTAGTCTGGCTTTTTTATGGCGGGTTTGGAGCAGTGGCTTCTTCCTTGCTGAGCGGCCTTACAGGTTATGTTGATATAGGACTCGTTTTACTGTGTATATAGATACTTTTGTACCTGTTTCTTCCAGCATCTTCATAAGGTCCTTTGCTGTTGTTCTGGGATTGATTTGCACTTTCACACCAAAGTACGCTCATCTCTAGGAGACAGAACAGGTCTCCTTCCTGAGCGGTATGACGGCTGCGTGGTCACATGGTGTTTATACTTGCGTACTCCTGTTTGTACAGATGAACGTAGTACCATCAGGCGTTTGGAAATTGCTCCCAAGGATGAACCAGACTTGTTGAGGTCTACAATTTTTTTTCTGAGGTCTGATTTTTGATTTCTTTTGATTTTCCCATGATTTAAAGCAGAGGTACTGAGTTTGAAGGTAGGCCTTAAAATACTTCCACAGGTAAACCTCCAATTGACTCAAATGATGTCAATTAGCCTATCAGAATCTTCGAAAGCCATGACATCATTTTCTGGAATTTTCCAAGCTGTTTTAAAGGCACAGTCAACTTAGTGTATGTAAACTTCTGACCCACTGGAATTGTGATACAGTGAATTTTGTGGAGTGGTTGAAAAACGAGTTTTAATGACTCCAACCTAAAGTGTATGTAAACTTCCGACTTCAACTATACACTCTTTCTCTCTTTTCCTATTTCTCGAACACTGGACACTGTCCTTCATCTGGTCTCCTTTTTGATGAGTGAATTCTGTGGGGTGTGAATGTGTGTCTGATTGTGTGTTTGTGATTGTGCGTGCGTGTGTGTTTGTGTGTAAAAGAGAGTGGGGAAGTAGTGATGTAGCACAGTCACACAATGACCTTTGAAGAACTAGCTTGAAATTGAGGGACCACTTCAAAAGAGAAGCATGAAAAATAGAACACAAAACTATTTTAAACAAACATGACGGTTTCTCTCCTCTTGTACCTTCGTTCCTTCAACCCTCTGCTTCACTCCCTCTCTCACTACATCTTCCCCCCAATATTCTGCCCTCCTACATTCTCTCCCATCACTATCTCTCTCTCCTTCTCTGCCTCTCTCTCCCCTGGGGTGGATTGGTGTGTGTATTGTGATACAAAATGCATGTGTGTGTGTCCCTGTGATCAGTCTGTTCCCTCCTGTTCTGTAGAGTGGTGTGGCATAGATGTTGTCTAGATTACAGTATGTGGTACACATTGTCATGACACGGTCCGCTAGACTTCAACAAGCCGTAGCGTAAAGATTGTGTGTTAAGATAAAGTAGACAGTAGATTGCTTTGGTTAAAGGACTAGTTCTCAAGCTTTTACACATGGAAGTACACGCACACAAAGGCAAGCACGCACGCGCACACACACAGTGTGTGTGATGTGATCTGACCTCCTCATGCATTGTGCATCACCCCCCCCCCTCTCTCCAGCGGGAGTACATGATGACCAGACAGCATCTCTCTAACATCAACAGACCTGCTCACCTGCTCAGTCTCTCCATCCCTCCCTCCGCTCTTCCCCCATCCCTGCATCCCTCCATCCCCACCCCACCACAACCTATTAATGTCACCCTCTCTTTGTAAAGTAGCACAGAGAATAAATGTATTAAATCTGAAATCTTTGCACTTCAATGAGAATCAGGAAATCGTCTGCCCTGTGGGGCGTTGATGGGTGGAAAGGGAGTTGTGTCTGTGCAGATAAATCAGAGAGGCAGTGGGGGCTCCCTACAGCGGGCCGATAAAAGGCCATGCCTGATTGGCTGCGGCTGGGCGATTCTGCTCGGAGTGGCAGAGCAGTGGATGTTGGGAGGTTTGGATATTAAAGCAGTCATCCGTGCAGACATGAACGAGGTCACTCTTCCCCTTGCCCCCCAGACCCTCTTTCTCTCTCGTTTTCCTTTTTCAAACTCACTCCATCTTTCAGACTTAACCAAAACCACCACTCGCACATACACATCTGCACCGATCTCTCTCCTTGTCTCTTTCTCCCTTTCCCCCCTCCCTTTTCTCTCCTCCTTTTCAGTCAACCTCTCTTTCACACATACGTGACACCTTTTCTCTCATTGTTACTCGAATCCTCCATCTCTCTCATTCTTTCACTCTCCCTCTCTCTCTCTGTCTCTGTTATTTGAGGAACAGAATCCGCACAGAAAACGAAAGGGAGCTATACTGTTCTGGAACAGAACTATTATTTTAAAAGCATGGGAACCGGTTAATAAAGTAATTTTAACGTTCCGGGCAATTTTTTTTGTTCAACAAAAATAGCAATAAACCGCCTCTGGAAAGCCCTTACTCAAACTTATTCCAGCGTCTGCCTGCCAGTAAGGCTGCACAGAAATTCACACAACTATCTGTCCCACCCCTCTGAAGCACAGGTTTCTATAGCCTAATGACAACGTAACTCTCTCTAAAGGCTAATTCAGAAATTAGTGAGAGATGGTTAATTAGAGAAGAATGGATTTACTTTTTCAATGCTAGTTAAAGATACTATAGTTAACACGTTTCACGATTTATTAACTACAAAAAGGTAAGATGTGTTTTTAATTCAAGTGCTGCTCTGCACACACAAGCTTGTTAGCTAGCTAGCTGCCTAGCTAACATTTGCTTTGGTCCAACGTTAAACCAACTCGGAAGTTCAAAAACATTCAAAGTTCCTCCATAGAAGCCGCTTCTTTGTAGATATAATTCTGTGGGCCTAATCCAGATAATGCATGTCATAACAAGATGCTCAGCACTTCAAGGCAATCTTCCTCATCCTCTCTCATTGTTTCCTCACCCTCAAAATTGCAGTTGCATCTCATGCCCTACACTGTGTCTGACAGCATGGTGTGAGGGTTTGACTTTCATTACAATTAAACTATGCTGTTACAGCAAAATACAATTTGATCTTAATGACTTTGCTATACATATTAAATCGCAAGCTGCTCTATCCGGGAATGATTGGTGAAGTAATTTAAATTTGAGCTAAAGGTTTAAAAAGGGACAGAAAGGAACGATATAAACCGGTACTTGATTTGGTTCGAACTGGTTTAGAACTTTATTTTGCTGGTTAGAACAAAAACAATAATGGTTATATTCAGAACAAAACAATTAGAAAATAATTTTGGGTCCAAATCCTAATAAACTAAACTAAACTGTCTCTCGCTCCCTCTGCCTAGTGCTTGGCCCGCTAAATTAATTATCTCTGACAATCCCACAAATGGCTGCCACATGCCTCCCCTAATCAGCCAGAGACGCAGAGAAGAACCTCAGCAGCCAACACACACATGCACTCACTCTCTCTCTCTCACACACACACACACACACACACACACACACACACACACACACACACACACACACACACACACACACACACACACACACACACACACACACACTTAAAATTATACACAAACACACACACACACACACTTAAAATTATACACACACAAAAAAATACACAAACAGGATTATCTCATCAAGAAGCAGGATGAATGAGTTAGCTAGAAGACCTTCCTTACACAAGCAGGACTCAGGGGCTCGCTAAAGGACTTTCCTTACACACGCTGGAATCAAGGGGCTAGCAAGAGAGCTTTCCTACACAAGTTAGACTCAGGGGCTATCTAGATGAATTTCCTTGCACAAGCTGGACTCAGGGTCTAGCTAGAGAACTTGCACAGTGGGTATTTTTGCCATATGATCAGTGGAGGGTAAATACACAAAAACACTGTTTAAGCACCTTTTTTATTTATAAGCATCTACTGCAGAAAACGGCATTGAAAGTGTGTGTGTGTGTGTGTGTGTGTGTGTGTGTGTGTGTGTGTGTGTGTGTGTGTGTGTGTGTGTGTGTGTGTGTGTGTGTGTGTGTGTGTGTGTGTGTGTGTGTGTGTGTGTGTGTGTGTGTGTGTGTGTAAGCATGTGTTTGTGTGTCTGTGTTGATCCCCAACATCTTGACAAAGCTTGAATAATTTTGAAATTAAATATTGCACAATCAAGGTGAACAAAGCTCTTAGAGACTTATCCAAGAAGACTCACAGCTGTAAACAATGCCAAAGGTGTTTCTTACATCTTTTGACTCAGGGAGCTAAATATTTATGCAACGACTATATTTTAGTTATATACAGTACCAGTCAAAAGTTTGGACATACCTACTCATTAAAGGGTTTTTCTGTATTTTTACTATTTTCTACATTGTATAATAATAGTGAAGACATCAAAACTATGAAATAACACATATGGAATCATGTAATAACCAAAAAAGTGTTATATTTTCGATTCTTCAAAGTAGCCACCCTTTTACTTGATGACAACTTTGCACACTCATGACATTCTCTCAACCAACTTAATCTGGAATGTTTTACAGTCAGTCTTGAAGTAGTTCACACATATGCTGAGCACTTGTTGGTTGCTTTTCCTTCACTCTGCGGTCCAACTCAACCCAAACCATCTAAATTGGGTTGAGGTTGGGTGATTGTGGAGGCCAGGTCATCTGATACAGCACTCCATCACTCTCCTTCTTGGTCAAATATCCCTTACACAGCCTGGAGGTGTGTTGGGTCATTGTCCTGTTGAAAAACAAATGATAGTCCCACTAAGCGCAAACCAGATGGGATGGCGTATCGCTACAGAATGCTGCGGTAGCCATGCTGGTTAGGTGTGCCTTGAATTCTAAATAAATCACAGACAGTGTCACCAGCAAAGCACCCCCACACCCCCACACCATCACACATCCCCCTCCATGCTTCACGGTGGGAACCACACATGCAGAGATCATCCGTTCACCTACTCTGCATTTCACAAAGACACGCCGGTTGAAACCAGAAATCTCAAATTTGGACAGATGACCAAAGGACAGATTTCTACCGGCCTAATGTCCATTGCTCGTGTTTCTTGGCCCAAGCAAGTCTCTTCTTCTTATTGGTGTCCTTCAGTAGTGGTGTCTTTGCAACAATTCGACCATGAAGGCCTGATTCAAGCAGTCTCCTCTGAACAATGGATGTTGAGATGTGTCTGTTACTTGAACTCTGTGAAGAATTTATTTGGGCAGCAAATTCTGAGGCTGGTAACTCTAACTCATCCTCTGCAGCAGAGGTAACTCTGGGTCTTCCTTTCCTGTGGCGGTCCTCGTGAGACCCAGTTTCATCATAGTACTTGATGGTTTTTGCGACTGCACGTTAAAAGTTCTTGAAATGTTCCGGATTGACTGATCTTCATGTCTTAAAGTAATGATGGACTGTCATTTCTCTTTGCTTATTTGAGCTGTTCTTGCCATAATATGGACTTGGTACTTTACCAAATAGGGCTATCTTCTGTATACCACCCCCACCTTGTCACAGCACAATTGATTGACTCAAATCCATTAAGAAGGAAAGAAATTCCAAAAATTAGCATTTAACAAGGTACACCTGTTAATTTAAATGCATTCCAGGTGACTATCTCATGAAGCTGGTTGAGAGAATGCCAAGGGTGTGCAAAGCTGTCATCAAGGCAAAGGTTGGCTATTTGAAGAATCTAAAATAGAAAATATATTTTGATTTGTTTAACACTTTTTTGGTTACTACATGATTATTTGTGTTATTTCATCGTTTTGATGTCTTCACTATTATTCTACAATGTAGAAAATAGTAAAAATAAAGAAAACCCTTGAGGGTGTAGGTGTGTCCACATTTTTGAATAGTACTATATATTTTTTATTAATCTTTAGAAATATATATCTATACACAAATGGAATCATGTAGTAACCAAAGAATATGTAGTAGCCAAAATATATGTTATATTTGAGACTTCAACGTATCCAACCTTTGCCTTGATGAGAGCTTTGCACACTCTTGACATTCAAAATCAAATCAAATCAAATTGTATTTGTCACACACACATGGTTAGCAGATGTTAATGTGAGTGTAGCAAAATGCAGTAATATCTAACAAATAATCTAACCTAACAATTTCACAACTACCTTATACACACAAGTGTAAAGGAATGAATAAGAATATGTACATAAAAATAAATGAATGAGCGATGGCCGAACGGCATAGGCAAGATGCAGTAGATGGTATAGAGTACAGTATATACATATGAGATGAGTAATGTAGGGTATATAAACATTATATAAAGTGGCATTGTTTATAGTGGCTAGTGATACATTTATTACATCAATTTTTCATTATTAAAGTGGCTAGAGATGAGTCAGTATGTTGGCAGCAGCCACTCAATGTTAGTGATGGCTGTTTAACAGTCTGATGGCCTTGAGATAGAAGCTATTTTTCAGTCTCTCGGTCCCTGTTTTGATATACCTGTACTGACCTCGCCTTCTGGATGATAGCGGGGTGAACAGGCAGTGGCTCGGGTGGTTGTTGTCCTTGATGATCTTTTTGGCCTTCCTGTGACATCGGGTGGTGTAGGTGTCCTGGAGGGCAGGTAGTTTGCCCCCGGTGATGCGTTGTGCAGACCTCACTACCCTCTGGAGAGCCTTACGGTTGTGGGCGGAGCAGTTGCCGTACCAGGCGGTGACACAGCCCGACAGGATGCTCTCGATTGTGCATCTGTAAAAGTTTGTGAGTGTTTTTGGTGACAAGCCGAATTTATTCAGCCTCTTGAGGTTGAAGAGGCGCTGCTGCGCCTTCTTCACCACGCTGTCTGTGTGGGTGGACCATCTCAGTTTTTCCGTGATGTGTACGCCGAGGAACTTAAAACTTTCTACCTATTGTCCACTATTGTCCCGTCGATGTGGATAAGGGGCTGATCCCTCTGCTGTTTCCTGAATCCACGATCATCTCCTTTGTTTTGTTGACATTGCGTGTGAGGTTATTTTCCTGACACCACACTCCAAGGGCCCTCACCTCCTCCCTGTAGGCCGTCTCGTTGTTGTTGGTAATCAATCCTATCACTGTAGTGTCGTCTGCAAACTTGATGATTGAGCTGGAGGCGTGCATGGCCACGCAGTCATGGGTGAACAGGGAGTACAGGAGAGGGCTGAGAACGCACCCTTGTGGTGCCCCAGTGTTGAGGATCAGCGGGGTGGAGATGTTGTTACCGACCCTCACCACCTGGGGGCGGCCCGTCAGGAAGTCCAGGACCCAGTTGCACAAGGCGGAGTCGAGACCCAGGTCTCAAGCTTAATAACGAGTTTGGCGGGTACTATGGTGTTAAATGCTGAGCTGTAGTCGATGAACAGCATTCTTACATAGGTATTCCTCTTGTCCAGATGGGTTAAGGCAGTGTGCAGTGTGATTGCGATTGCGTCGTCTGTGGACCTATTGGGGCGGTAAGCAAATTGGAGTGGGTCTAGGGTGTCAGGTAGGGTGGAGGTGATATGGTCCTTGACTAGTCTCTCAAAGCACTTCATGATGACTGAAGTGAGTGCTACGGGGCGATAGTCATTTAGCTCAGTTACCTTTCTTGGGAACAGGAACAATGGTGGCCCTCTTGAAGATGGGGGAACAGCAGACTGGGATAAGGATTGATTGAATATGTCCGTAAACACACCAGCCAGCTGGTCTGCGCATGCTCTGAGGACGCGGCTTGGGATGCCGTCTGGGCCAGCAGCCTTGCGAGGGTTAACACATTTAAATGTTTGGCTGCAGTGAAGGAGAGCCCCCAGGTTTTGGTAGGGGGCCGTGTCAGTGGCACTGTATTGTCCTCAAAGCGAGCAAAGAAGTAGTTTAGTTTGTCTGGGCATAAGACATCGTGGTCCGCGACGGGACTGGTTTTTCTTTTGTGGTCTGTGATTGACTGTAGACCCTGCCACATACCTCTCGTGTCTGAGCCGTTGAATTGCGACTCTACTTTGTCTCTATACTGACGCTTAGCTTGTTTGATTGCCTTGCAGAAGGAATAGCTACACTGTTTGTATTCGGTCATGTTTCCGGTCACCTTGCCCTGATTAAAAGCAGTGGTTCGCGCTTTCAATTTTTGCGCAAATGCTGCCATCAATCCACGGTTTCTGGTTGGGGAATTTTTTAATAGATGCTGTGGGTACAACATCACTGATGCACTTGCTAATAAACTCGCTCACCGAATCAGCGTATTCATCAATGTTATTGTCCGACGCTCTGCGGAACATATCCCAGTCCACGTGATCGAAGCAATCTTGAAGAGTGGAATCCGATTGGTCGGGCCAGCGTTGAACAGACCTGAGAACGGGCGCTTCCTGTTTTAGTTTCTGTCTATAGGCTGCGAGCAACAAAATGGAGTCGTGGTCAGATTTTCCAAAAGGAGGGCGGGGGAGGGCTTTATATGCGTCGCGTAAGTTAGAATAACAATGATCAATGCCAGCCGTGTCGCGCATTCGATATGCTGATAAAATTTAGGGAGCCTTGTTTTCCGATTAGCCTTGTTAAAATCCCCAGCTACAATAAATGCAGCCGGAGGATATGTGGTTTCCAGTTTACATAGAGTCAAATGAAGTTCTTTCAGGGCCGTCGATGTGTCTGCTTGGGGGGGATATACACGACTGTGATTATGATCGAAGAGAATTCTCTTGGTAGATAATGTGGTCGTCATTTGATTGTAAGGAATTCTAGGTCAGAACAAAAGGACTTGAGTTCCTGTATGTTGTTATGATCACACCACGTCTCGTTAATCATAAGGCATACACCCCGCCCTTCTTCTTACCAGGGAGATGTTTGTTTCTGTCGGCGCGATGCGTGAAGAAGCCAAATGGCTGTACCGACTCTGATGACATATCCCGAGTGAGCCATGTTTCCGTGAAACAAAGAACGTTACAATCTCGGATGTCTCTCTGGATGGCAACCCTTGCTCGGATTTCGTCTACCTTGTTGTCAAGAGACTGGACATTGGTGAGTAGTATGCTCGGGAGCGGTGCGCAATGTGCCCGTCTATGGAGCCTGATCAGAAGACTGCTCCGTCTGCCCCTTCTGCAGCGCCGTTGTTTTGGGTCGCCGGCTGGGATCCGATCCATTGTCCTGGGTGGTGGAAAGTCGTATTCCTGGTTGTAATGTTGGTGAGTTGACGTTGCTCTTATATGCAATAGTTCCTCCTGACTGTATGTAATAAAACCTAAGATTTCCTGGGGTAACAATGTAAGAAATAACACATAAAAAAACGAAATACTGCATAGTTTCCTAGGAACGCGAAGCGAGGAGGCCATCTCTGTCGGCGCCTGAACCAGCAACATGAGGTAGTCACCTGGAATGCATTTCAATTAACAGGTGTATTTGTATTTATTATGGATCCCCATAATCCCGCCAAAGCAGTAGCTACTCTTCCTGGGGTCCAGCAAAATTAATAAAGGCAGTTTTTACAATTTTAAAAACATTACAATATATTCACAGATTTCCCAACACATTGTGTGCCCTCAGTCCCCTACTCCTGTAACGCTTCTCGTGGGCTGAAGGAAGAGTGGACCAAGGTGCAGCGTTTAAAGTGTTCATGATTTAATCCAAAAAAACAAATCGAACAAAAACAACAAACAGGAGAACGAAAGCGAACAGTTCTGTCAGGCAAACAAAACAGCTAAACAGAAAATAACTACCCACAAAACACAGGTGGGAAAAGGCTACCTAAGTATGGTTCTCAATCAGAGACAACGATAGACAGCTGCCTCTGCTTGAGAACCACACCTGGCCAAACACATAGAAATAGAAAACATAGAACAAAAACATAGAATACCCACCCCAACTCACGCCCTGACCAAACTAAAATAGAGACATAAAAAGGATCTCTAAGGTCAGGGCGTGACAACTCCACCACTACCACGTGTATGTACAGTGCGTATGTTATTGTGTGTGTGTGTGTGTGTATGCATGTGTCTGTGCCAATGTTAGTGTTGCTTCACAGTTCCCGCTGTTCCATAAGTTTTTTTTAATCTGTTTTTAAAATCTAATTTTATTGCTTGTGTCAGTTACTTTATATGGAATAGAGTTCCATGTAGTCATGGCTCTATGCAGTACTGTGTGCCTCCCATAGTCTGTTCTGGACTTGGGGACTGTGAAGAGACCTCTTATGGCATGTCTTGTGGGGTATGCATGGTTGTCCGAGCTGTGCGCCAGTAGTTCAAACAGACAGCATTCAACATAAATGACCATGACAGTTTACAATCTAGGGTTACTCGAAGCAGTTTAGTCATCTCAACTTGCTCAATTTCCACATTTATTACAACATTTAGTTGTTGTCCGGACCTCTGGCAGTCTCTGTGGGGGTACCACAGGGTTCAATTCTCGGGCCTCTTTTCTCTGTATATATCAATGATGTCGCTCTTGCTGCTGGTGATTCCCTGATCCACCTCTATGCAGACAACACCATTCTGTATACATCTGGCCATTCTTTGGACACTGTGTTAACTAACCTCCAAACGAGGTTACTAAAGTTACGAAAGCCCCTTATACCACCCACAACTGCGACCTGTATGCTCTAGTCGGCTGGCCCACTGGCTCCAGGTCATCTATAAGTCTATGCTAGGTAAAGCTCCGCCTTATCTCAGCTCACTGGTCACGATAACAACACCCACCCTTAGCACGCGCTCCAGCAGCTCTATCTCACTGGTCATCCCCAAAGCCAACACCTCTTTGGCCGCCTTTCCTTCCAGTTCTCTGCTGCCAGTGACTGGAACGAATTGCAAAAATCGCTGAAGCTGGAGACTTATATTTCCCTCACTAACTTTAAGCATCAGCTATCTGAGCAGCTAACCGATCGCTGCAGCTGTACATAGTCCATCTGTAAATAGCCCACCCAATCTACCTACCTCATCCCCATATTGTTTTTATTTACTTTTCTGCTCTTTTGCACACCACTATCTCTACTTGCACATCATTACGTTACCTGAATGCTCATCTGGGGCCCGCTAATCGTTAGCTGTCTTATCGGCTGCTATCTGAATAAGTATATCGGACAATTTTTTTTTCTTGGGTCACTATATCTATTTTGCCAATTGGATTGATCCCCTCTACCACACGGAACCCCACTAATCTACCGACGGAAACGCACGAGGTGTCTAAAAATAGAACTCCATCCTATGCTATCTTGCTACCGATAGCCATCTACCCGGCCAGCTGTGTGGATCGCCGTGACCCCAACCAACCTCTACTCACTGGACCCTTATTGATCACTCGATTAAGCATGCCTCTCCTGTAAATATGCCTTGTCCATTGCTGTTCTGGTTAGTGTTTATTGGCTTATTTCACTGTAGGGCCTCTAGCCCTGCTCACTATACCATATCCAACCTTTCAGTTCCACCACCCACATATGCGATGACATCACCTGGTTTCAATGATGTTTCTAGAGACAATATCTCTCTCATCATCACTCAATACCTAGGTTTACCTCCACTGTATTCACATCCTACCATACCTTTGTCTGTACATTATTCCTTGAAGCTATTTTATCGCCCCCAGAAACGTCCTTTTACTCTCTGTTCTAGAAGTTCTAGACGACCAATTCTCATAGCTTTTAGCCGTACCCTTATCCTACTCCTCCTCTGTTCCTCTGGTGATGTAGAGGTGAATCCAGGCCCTGCAGTACCTAGCTCCACTCCTATTCCCCATGCGCTCTCTTTTGATGACTTCTGTAACCGTAATAGCCTTGGTTTCATGCATGTTAACATTAGAAGCCTCCTCCCTAAGTGTAACGGTGTTCCTCCTCCTCTTCATACGAAGAGGAGGAGTAGTGATTCGACCAAAATGCAGCGGGTTTTGAATACATAATGATTTATTAAATCAATCGACGAGACACGAAAACAAACACTGGGAAGGATTACAAAATAACAAAAAACGAATGTAGACTGACCTACACCAGGAGTACTTACATAAAACACGAAGCACGTAGGAACAGGTACAGACTACAACAAACGAACGAACAAACGCTACAGTCCCGTGTGGTACACAGACACGGAAGACAATCACCCACAAACAAACAGTGAGAACAACCTACCTTAATATGACTCTCAATTAGAGGAAAACGCAAAACACCTGCCTCTAATTAAGAGCCATACCAGGCAACCCAAAACCAACATAGAAACAGCAAACATAGACTGCCCACCCAAAACTCACGCCCTGACCATCACACACATACAAAACAACAGAAAACAGGTCAGGAACGTGACAGAACCCCCCCCTCAAGGTGCGAACGCCGGGCGCACCAGCACAAAGTCCAGGGGAGGGTCTGGGTGGGCATCTGACCACGGTGGTGGCTCAGGCTCCGGACGCTGTCCCCACACCACCATAGTCACTCCCCGCTTCTGTATCCCCCTCCCAATGACCACCCTCCAACTAAAACCACCTAAATGAAGGGGCAGCACCGGGATAAGGGCCAGCACCGGGATAAGGGCCAGCACCGGGATAAGGGGCAGGTCCGGGCTGAGGGACTCTGGCAGGTCCGGGCTGAGGGACTCTGGCAGGTCCGGGCTGAGGGACTCTGGCAGGTCCGGGCTGAGGGACTCTGGCAGGTCCGGGCTGAGGGACTCTGGCAGGTCCTGGCTGAGGGACTCTGGCAGGTCCTGGCTGAGGGACTCTGGCAGGTCCTGGCTGAGGGACTCTGGCAGGTCCTGGCTGAGGGACTCTGGCAGGTCCTGGCTGAGGGACTCTGGCAGGTCCTGGCTGAGGGACTCTGGCAGGTCCTGGCTGAGGAACTCTGGCAGGTCCTGGCTGGACGGCTCTGGCTGATCCGGTCTGGCGGAAGGCTCTGGCTGATCCGGTCTGGCGGAAGGCTCTGGCTGATCCGGTCTGGCGGAAGGCTCTGGCTGATCCGGTCTGGCGGAAGGCTCTGGCTGATCCGGTCTGGCGGAAGGCTCTGGTTGATCCGGTCTGGCGGAAGGCTCTGGCTGATCCGGTCTGGCGGAAGGCTCTGGCTGATCCGGTCTGGCGGAAGGCTCTGGCTGATCCGGTCTGGCGGAAGGCTCTGTAGGCTCTTGGCAGACGGGCAGCTTTGCAGGCTCATGGCAGACGGGCAGCTTTGCAGGCTCATGGCAGACGGGCAGTTCAGGCGCCGTTGGGCAGACGGGCAGTTCAGGCGCCGCTGGGCAGACGGGCAGTTCAGGCGCCGCTGGGCAGACGGGCAGTTCAGGCGCCGCTGGGCAGACGGGCAGTTCAGGCGCCGCTGGGCAGACGGGCAGTTCTGTAGGGAGGAGACGGAGAGACAGCCTGGTGCGCGGTACCGGAACTGGAGGCACTGGGCTGGAGACACGCACCATAGGGAGAGTGCGTGGAGGATGAACAGGGCTCTGGAGATGCACTGGAAGCCTGGTGCGTGGTGTCGGCACTGGTGGTACTAGGCTGGGGCGGGAAGGTGGCGCCGGATATACCGGACCGTGAAGGAGGACACGTGCTCTTGAGCACCGAGCCTCCCCAACCTTACCAGGTTGAATGGTCCCCGTAGCCCTGCCAGTGCGGCGAGGTGGAATAGCCCGCACTGGGCTATGCAGGCGAACCGGGGACACCACCTGTAAGGCTGGTGCCATGTACGCCGGCCCGAGGAGACGTACTGGAGACCAGATACGTTGGGCCGGCTTCATGGCACTCGGCTCGATGCCCAACCTAGCCCTCCCAGTGCGGCAAGGTGGAATAGCCCGCACTGGGCTAAGCACGCGTACTGGGGACACCGTGCGCTTTACCGCATAACACGGTGTCTGACCAGTACGACGCCCTCTTACTCCACGGCAAGCCCGGGGAGTTGGCTCAGGTATCCAACCCGGCTTCGCCACACTCCCCTTTAGCCCCCCCCCCAAGAAATTTTTGGGTGTTACTCACGGGCCTCCAGCCTTGCTTCCGTGCTGCCTCCTCATAACGTCGCCTCTCCGCTTTCGCTGCCTCCAGCTCCGCTTTGGGGCGGCGACACTCCACTGGCTCTGCCCAGGGTCCTTTACCGTCCAGGATCTCTTCCCATGTCCAATCCTCCTTTTCCCACTGCTGCTGTCGTGGCTGTCCGTTAACCCGCTGCTTGATCTGGGTTTGGTGGGTGATTCTGTAACGGTGTTCCTCCTCCTCTTCATACGAAGAGGAGGAGTAGTGATTCGACCAAAATGCAGCGGGTTTTGAATACATAATTATTTATTAAATCAATCGACGAGACACGAAAACAAACACTGGGAAGGATTACAAAATAACAAAAAACGAATGTAGACTGACCTACACCAGGAGTACTTACATAAAACACGAAGCACGTAGGAACAGGTACAGACTACAACAAACGAACGAACAAACGCTACAGTCCCGTGTGGTACACAGACACGGAAGACAATCACCCACAAACAAACAGTGAGAACAACCTACCTTAATATGACTCTCAATTAGAGGAAAACGCAAAACACCTGCCTCTAATTAAGAGCCATACCAGGCAACCCGAAACCAACATAGAAACAGCAAACATAGACTGCCCACCCAAAACTCACGCCCTGACCATCACACACATACAAAACAACAGAAAACAGGTCAGGAACGTGACACTAAGTTTGTTTTGTTCACTGCTTTAGCACACTCTACCAACCCGGATGTTTTAGCCGTGTCTGAATCCTGGCTTAGAAAGACCACCAAAAATTCTGACATTTTCATCCCCAACTACAAGATTTTCAGACAAGATAGAACGGCCAAAGGGGGCGGTGTTGCAATCTACTGCAAAGATTGCCTGCAGAGTTCTGTTTTACTATCCAGGTCTGTTCCCAAACAATTTGAACTTCTACTTTTAAAAATCCACCTCTCTAAAAACAAGTCTCTCACCGTTGCCGCCTGCTATAGACCACCCTCTGTCCCCAGCTGTGCTCTGGACACCATATGTGAACTGATTGCCCCCCATCTATCTTCAGAGCTTGTGCTGCTAGGCGACCTAAATTGGAACATGCTTAACACCCCAGCCATCCTACAATCTAAGCTTGATGCCCTCAATCTCACACAAATTATCAATGAACCTACCAGGTACCACCCCAATTCCGTAAACACGGGTACCCTCATAGATATCATCCTAACCAACTTGCCCTCCAAATACACCTCTGCTGTTTTCAACCAAGATCTCAGCGATCACTGCCTCATTGCCTGCATCCGTAATGGGTCAGCGGTCAAACGACCTCCACTCATCACTGTCAAACGCTCCCTGAAACACTTCAGCGAGCAGGCCTTTCTAATCGACCTGGCCGAGGTATCCTGGAAGGATATTGATCTCATCCCGTCAGTAGAGGATGCCTGTATATTTTTTTTAAATGCCTTCCTCACCATCTTGAATAAGCATGCCCCATTCAAGAAATTTAGAACCAGGAACAGATATAGCCCTTGGTTCTCTCCTGACCTGACTGCCCTTAACCAACAGAAAAACATCCTATGGCGTTCTGCATTAGCATCGAACAGCCCCCGTGATATGCAACTTTTCAGGGAAGCTAGAAACCAATATACACAGGCAGTTAGAAAAGCCAAGGCTAGCTTTTTTAAGCAGAAAGTTGCTTCCTGCAACACAAATTCAAAAAAGTTCTGGGACACTGTAAAGTCCATGGAGAATAAGAACACCTCCTCCCAGCTTCCAACTGCATTGAAGATAGGAAACACTGTCACCACCGACAAATCCACTATAATTGAGAATTTCAATAAGCATTTTTCTACGGCTGGCCATGCTTTCCACCTGGCTACCCCTACCCCGGTCAACAGCACTGCCCTCCCCTCTGCTACTCGCCCAAGCCTTCCCCATTTCTCTTTCTCCCAAATACAGTCAGCTGATGTTCTGAAAGAGCTGCAAAATCTGGACCCTTACAAATCAGCCGGGCTAGATAATCTGGACCCTTTCTTTCTAAAACTATCTGCTGAAATTGTTGCCACCCCTATTACTAGCCTTTTCAACCTCTCTTTCGTGTCGTCTGAGATTCCCAAAGATTGGAAAGCAGCTGCGGTTATCCCCCTCTTCAAAGGGGGGGACACTCTTGACCCTAACAGCTACAGACCTATATCTATCCTACCCTGCCTTTCTAAGGTCTTCGAAAGCCAAGTCAACAAACAGATTACCGACCATTTCGAATCCCACCATACCTTCTCCGCTATGCAATCTGGTTTCAGAGCTGGTCATGGGTGCACCTCAGCCACGCTCAAGGTCATAAACGATATCTTAACCGCCATCGATAGGAAACAATACTGTGCAGCCGTATTCATTGACCTGGCCAAGGCTTTTGACTCTGTCAATCACCACATCCTCATCGGCAGACTCGACAGCCTTGGTTTCTCTAATGATTGCCTCGCCTGGTTCACCAACTACTTCTCTGATCGAGTTCAGTGTGTCAAATCGGAGGGTCTGTTGTCCGGGCCTCTGGCAGTCTCTATGGGGGTGCCACAGGGTTCAATTCTTGGACCGACTCTCTTCTCTGTATACATCAATGATGTCGCTCTTGCTGCTGGTGATTCTCTGATCCATCTCTACGCAGACGACACTATTCTGTATACTTCTGGCCCTTCTTTTGGCACTGTGTTAACAACCCTCCAGGCGAGCTTCAATGCCATACAACTCTCCTTCCGTGGCCTCCATTTGCTCTTAAATACAAGTAAAACTAAATGCATGCTCTTCAACCGATCGCTGCCTGCACCTGCCTGCCTGTCCAACATCACTACTCTGGACGGCTCAGACTTAGAATATGTGGACAACTACAAATACCTAGGTGTCTGGTTAGACTGTAAACTCTCCTTCCAGACTCACATCAAACATCTCCAATCCAAAGTTAAATCTAGAATTGGCTTCCTATTCCGCAACAAAGCATCCTTCACTCATGCTGCCAAACATACCCTTGTAAAACTGACCATCCTACCAATCCTTGACTTCGGTGATGTCATTTACAAAATAGCCTCCAAAACCCTACTCAATAAATTGGATGCAGTCTATCACAGTGCCATCCGTTTTGTCACCAAAGCCCCATATACTACCCACCACTGCGACCTGTACACTCTCGTTGGCTGGCCCTCGCTTCATACTCATCGCCAAACCCACTGGCTCCAGGTCATCTACAAGACCCTGCTAGGTAAAGTCCTCCATTATCTCAGCTCGCTGGTCACCATAGCAGCACCTACCTGTAGCACGCGCTCCAGCAGGTATATCTCTCTGGTCACCCCCAAAACCAATTCTTCCTTTGGCCGCCTCTCCTTCCAGTTCTCTGCTGCCAATGACTGGAACGAACTACAAAAATCTCTGAAACTGGAAACACTTATCTCCCTCACTAGCTTTAAGCACCAGCTGTCAGAGCAGCTCATAGATTACTGCACCTGTACATAGCCCATCTATAATTTAGCCCAAACAACTACCTCTTTACCTACTGTATTTATTTATTTATTTTGCTCCTTTGCACCCCATTATTTCTATCTCTACTTTTTCTATCTCTACTCTACTTTTTTTTTTTTTTAAATGTATTCTTTTATTATAATTTTTTTTTTTAATTTTTTTTTTTACTTGCTATATTGTATTTACTTCGCCACCATGGCCTTTTTATATTTTTATTTATTTATATATATATTTTGTTTGCCTTCACCTCCCTTATCTCACCTCACTTGCTCATATTGTATATAGACTTATTTTTCACTGTATTATTGACTGTATGTTTGTTTTACTCCATGTGTAACTATGTGTTGTTGTATGTGTCGAACTGCTTTGCTTTATCTTGGCCAGGTCGCAATTGTAAATGAGAACGTGTTCTCAATTTGCCTACCTGGTTAAATAAAGGTGAAATAAAATAAAATAAATAAATCATCATCTGCTCATTTATCACTCCAGTGTTAATCTGCTAAATTGTGAATAATTTACCTTCTCACGCCATTTGCGCACACTGTATATAGACTTTCTTTTTTTCTATTGTGTTATTGACTGTACGCTTGTTTATTCCATGTGTAACTCTGTGTTGTTGTTTGTGTCGCACTGCTTTGCTTTATCTTGGCCAGGTCGCAGTTGTAAATGAGAACTTGTTCTCAACTGGCCTACCTGGTTAAATAAAGGTGAAATAAAAATGTTAAAAAAGAAAAACCCTTGAATGAGTAGGTGTGTCCAAAATTTTGACTGGTACTGTATATTTGTGTTTGTTTGTGTTTGTTGCTGTGCTGATTTCAGTGCAACTCTCTTCGTACATAATCCTGTAATACTGTGACCACACACACCGTAAACCCCAGTGGGAGAGAAAGAGTGAGACAGAGATCAAACACATGCTCATATGGTTTAAATTAGGGTCAGTCTTTTTCATCATAAAGCAGCTCTTAGACAACACACACACACTTAACACTGCTTGTACACCACACACTCATCCAAGGCAGTTTTCAACGTCCATCCATGTCCGATGACATCGGGAGATGAAGTGGAAACCGGCCACTAGGGGGCAACAGTGAGCGCTGTTACCTTCAAGTAGGTTTCAGTTTTGCTAGGGTGTTGTAGACAGGGATTGTGGAGTTGTTTTCAATATGTTTTTTTTAAGCCTATCCCAAACGTTAACCCTTACCTTAACCATTCGGATTTAATGCATCATCTTAAGAATTTGGAGGTAATGCCTGAACTCAACCCTAACCTTAACACACAGACGTGTCGATGTGGTCGCAGTTTGGAAAAATAATTCCCTGTTGGTTCTTTGTTAGGGGCTAATAGGCCCATCCACAAACAGGAAATGGAACATGTACACGCACGCACGCACACACTCACGCACACACTCACAAACACACACACACACACACACACACACACACACACACACACACACACACACACACACACACACACACACACACACAAACTTTATTACAGCTCACACAACGTCCCATTATAAGAAGCTTTAACGAGCCGTAACATCCTGTAAGAGAGCATGTGTACATGCAGAATACACCAGAATACATGCGAATGAATACACACACACACACACACACACACACACACACACACACACACACACACACACACACACACACACACACACACACACACACACACACACACACACACACACACACACACACACACAAACTTTATTACAGCTCACACAACGTCCCATTATAAGAAGCTTTAACGAGCCGTAACATCCTGTAAGAGAGCATGTGTCAGCAGCCTGACTTGCTGATATTTTAATATATTGTTTCCAGTGACTATACAGAATGGGACATATTCCCTCTTATCCAAATCCACACAACTACATCACACCTGAAGGACGGAGCAATCTTATTGTGTCTTGGTCTAACTGAAGTAAAAGGGAGGACACCGAGGTGTCATACTCTCAGGGTGACTTTATGATTTCATTAGAGCCCAAAATCCCCCAGAGTCCACCCCCTCACACACAAACACACACACACACACACAAGCACACACTGAGCCCCTGTGTAAAGCTGTTTCAGATTACTCCAGTCACACACAGCATTTAATGTGTAAACAGCAGGAGCAGCCATCCTCTCAGCAACTGAGCTGCTTTGTTCTCTCATGTAAAATCTCATTTTAACTACCCTAAATGTGATGGAGATCAATACAGTACACACACACGCACACACACACACACACACACACACACACACACACACACACACACACACACACACACACACACACACACACACACACACACACACACACACACACACACACACACACACACACACACACATAGGCACACATACACAGACAGACACATATGCACACATACACAGACAGACACACACACAGCTTTAAAGTGATACAGCTACTGCTCCAGCTGTTGCTCCAGCTGCTGCTTTGGTTTCAGAATTGTTTGTTTTTACTCTAATATTTGATTGATTGATTTATAAATGTTATGCTACACAAAAATAAATTACATACAGTTTGGATTAGTTTATAAATCTGTTAGTAATTTAATCTAATTTCACCGGTTACTGAGACGGTTGTTCCAGTTTAGATGATTGAGGTAGTCTCAGTATTCAATCTTTCCTACCCTGGCAGTTATTCTGAATGCAGGTTGCGGGTGATTTGTTGGATATCCTAACTCTGGCTGGATTCCAATAGGAATTACACATCACTTTGCAAGCCAGTATAATGTGACTTGCAGGCCTGATGTGGCCTGTAAACCAGGAGATTCCTAACACTACTGTGTTAAGGTATAACTAGACCCTGAAAGAAAGACCTTATTATATATGTAATGTACTTTCAGAAATTATGACATTTTAAAGGCTAATAAGGCTAACGGAAATGTTCATAGAGGGTTCTAGGATGAACCCTCCAAAGACAAAAGGGTTCTCGGTAGAACCCTTCATAGATGGTTCTAGGAAGAAGAATATAGAGGGAGTTATTTGAAGAACCCTTCTTTAGAGGGTTGTAGATAGAACCCTCTGCAAAGGGTTCTACCCAGCACCAAAAAGTGTTCCCCTATGAGGACCAACTGAAGAACCGTGTCTGGTTCTACTTAGCACCTTTTTTTCTAAGAATGCACTGCAACTCGCTGTTTGCTGGGCTCGCCGCTTGTGCCATCAAACCCCTGCAACTTATCCAGAAATCCGCATCCCATCTGGTTTTCAACCTTCCCAAGTTCTCCCATGTCAACCCGCTCCTCCGCACATGCCAATGGGTTCCAGACGAAGCTAGCATCCACTACAAGACCATTGTACTTACCTATGGAGCAGCAAGAGGAACTGCCCCTCCCTACCTTCAGGCTCTGCTCAAACCCTACACCCCAACCCGAGTACTTCGTTCTGCCACAAACATTGTTCTGATGCTTTCAACATTTCACCCCTCCATCAGATTTGGGGTTTATTCACTAGGAACCAAACAGAATCAAAGGGCCGAAACATGGAGGGACCTATACCTAAACTTGTCCAATAAGAAACTCTCGTTTTGTGTTCCAAAACGTTTTACTACGGTTTGCTACGGTGTGCACTAAAGAATGCACCAGAGAACTTGCCCCCAGTTACCCTGGACACACAGGGTCATGGTCAAGATTAGGATTGGGGTTGAAGGGGGGCATTAGGGGGT
The DNA here is from genome assembly GCF_045679555.1 of Salvelinus alpinus. Classification (NCBI taxonomy): domain Eukaryota; kingdom Metazoa; phylum Chordata; class Actinopteri; order Salmoniformes; family Salmonidae; genus Salvelinus; species Salvelinus alpinus. Next base: position 52,080,729 of record NC_092104.1, on the reverse strand, counting down.
TCAAGGTGCCTTGAAAACCTATTTTGTCCAAGACTGATAACCGCTGATTATCAATTCACAGCCAATGCTCTCCTCTGGCGTAGTAGGCTGTAATTGGATTTCACAAATCCTCAGCACAGAGGGTTTATTGAGTGGAGATCGGTCTTAGCATGCGCTGACATGCACATGACTGCATTTCAATTCAGAGCCAAAGAGACAGGCTAATCAGAACTAGATCATCATAGTCATGATCTTTCATAATTGATCATTGATGCCAAACTGAGACGTTTCTTAGAAAGGCTTGTTTATCTTAAACTTGTTATGTCACGTGTGCTCCCTCTCCGGCCTCTAGGTCACCAGGCTGCTCGTTAGGGCGCACACCTATCACCAGCGTTACGCGCATAATGACACTCACGTGGACTCCATCACCTCCTTGATTACCTACCCTTTATATGTCACTCCCTTTGGTTTCTTCCCCAGTCGTCATTGTTCCTGTTTCATGTCGGTGCGCTGTTTGTGTTTCTTGTTTTGTTCATTTATTAATTAAATGTATTCACTCCCTGAACTTGCTTCCCGATTTCTCAGAGTATATCGTTACATGTTATCTGGGAAAAGAGCTCGGAATTCCTGCAAGACGATAGTAGTATATGAATCATGCGTCTATTAATGTATCTTCTGTAAAAATGCACACCACAGTTCCACATCAAGGAATGTGTGTGTGTGCACATGTGTTTGTCTCACTTCTATGAGCATATGTTTGTTATAACACCACCAGATGCATTTCTTTACTGATTGGCTCATTTTATCCGGTTGGGGCCAGGGAACAACCCCCTTCTGAGAAGAGCCCAAGTGCCAGCCCCAAACCAGAACAACCATTTAGCATAAGCTAAATATTAGATAAAGGCCAGTAGCATAAGATGAATGACATAAGTAGTCCTATGTGCACGACTGGTAGTTTGAATAAGTAAAATATAAGGGCAAATTAGAATTAGCTAATGTAAATAGCGGATCTAAACAACATGACCTAGAGAGTATGATGTCATATACTGTAGTAAACACAATGCATGAAGTGTGTGTGTGTGATCCCGCTGCAAGCTAAGGTCACTCAGACATTAATATGTAAACAAACATGTACACTAAACAAATATATAAACGCAACATGCAAGAATTTCAAATATTTTAATGAGTTAAATTTCATTTAAGATAATCAGTTAATTGAAATAAATTCATTAGGCCCTAATCTATGGATTTCACCTGACTGGGAATACAAATATGCATCTGTTGGTCACAGATACCTTAAAAAAAGGGGCGTGGATCAGAAAACCAGTCAGTATCTGGCGTGACCACCATTTGCCTCATGCAGCGCGACACATCTCCTTCGCATAGATTTGATCAGGCTGTTGACTGTGGCCTGTGGAATGTTGTCCCATTCCTCTTCAATGGCTGTGCAAAGTTGCTGGATATTGGCGGGAACTGGAGCACGCTGTCGTACACTTCGATCCAGAGCATCCCAAACATGGTCAATGGGTGATGGGGAAGTAACGAAGACGCTGAGAGTCGAGAAGCAGGAGGTACGTTTAATGGAACGAGACAACATAGCAGTGGCGTCTTCACATAAACACAGAAACAATACTGACTGGGGAAAGAACCTAAGGGAGTGACAGATATAGGGGAGGTAATAAGTGAGGTAATGGAGTCCAGGTGTGCCTCATGATGAAGTGCAGGTGCGCATAATGATTGGTGCCAGGTGTGGGTAATGATGGATGCCAGGAACGGTGGTTAGTATACTGGCGACGTTGAGCGCCGGAGGGGAGGAACGGGAGTATACGTGACAGTACCCCCCCTGGGAACAAGGAGCGGGCCGGTCTGGGTGGTGAAGGAGGAAATCACAGATGATGTTGGGGTCCAGAATGTCCTCCACCGGAACCCATCACCGTTCCTCTGGGTCATACCCCTCCCAGTCCAGTAGGAATCTGATGGCATAGGCCGGTCCTCCTCGATGTCCAGCGGGGGTGTCGTGGGGGACAGCACAAGCTAGGGAACCAGGAACCACCGGCTACGATAGTCACTGGGAAGCTGTAACCTATACGTCATCTTGTTGATCCTCCGGATGGAACACGGGGGTCGCTCTGCGGTGGCGGTCTGCCTGCTCCTTCTGACAGTGGACGGCATGCTGGAGTCTCACGTGAGCGTCGCTCCACACTTCTGCGCATCTGAACCACTCATCAACTGCAGGAGCTTCGGTCTAGCCTGGGGTCCACGGAGCCAGGGCCGGCTGAAAACCCAGAACACACTGGAAGGGGGTCAGCCCAGTGGAGGAGTGAAAGCAAATTCTGGGCGTACTCCGCCCATGGAAGGAATCGGGCCCATTCTCCCTGCCGGTCTTAACAGCGGCTCCTCAGGAACCTCCGCAGCTCCTGGTTCATCCTCTCCACCTGCCCGTTGGACTGAGGCCTATACCCGGAAGTGAGGCTGACCGTGACCCCGAGCTTCTCCATAAAGGCTCTCCATACCCATGATGTGAATTGGGGACCACGGTCAGAGACGATGTCCTCCGGAAGGCCATAATGCCAGAAGACCTGCTGGAATAGTGCCTCTGCGACCTAGAGAGCAGTAGGGAGTCCAGAGAGGGATAAAACGACAGAATTTGGAAAATCTATCCACAACCACCAAAATGGTGGTGAAACCGTCAGAGGTGGGGAGATCAGTAACAAAGTCAGTGGATAGATGAGACCAGGGATGAGGAGGCACAGGAAGGGGAAGGAGTTTCCCTGCTGGAGCGTTACGGAGGGATTTGGTTTGGGCACATATGGAACAGGAGTTAATGGGTGCGGCTCCAAAAAAAACATTGTAACCTCTTTATTGTGGTTGGGACCGGCCGCATCCACCTTCTTGACGTCCATCCTCACTCCCTGCGCACTGATTTGGTAGCCTAGGAAGGAGACAGCCTTTTGATGAAACTGGAACTTCCAGCCTTGACGAACAGGTGGTTAACCACAAGGCGTTCCAGGACTGCTCAAACGTGAGCGATGTGATCCTCCAGGGTAGCCGAGAAGACCAGGATGTCATCGATATACACGACCACCTGGCATTTGAGCATGTCTCTGAACACCTCGTTAACAAATTCCGGGAAAATGATGGAGCATTGGCTAAGCCAAATGGCATAACCAGGTATTCGTAGTGACCAGACATCGTGCTAAAAGCTGTCTTCCATTCATTCCCCTCCCGGACGCGGATGAGATTGAATGCACTCCGCAGGTACAGTTTGGTAAAGAACCGGGCCCCGTGGAGCTGTTCGATGGCTGCCGGCACCAACGGGAGAAGGTAATGGTACTTAGTGGTGATTTCATTGAGTCCTCTGTAATCAATACATGGACATGGACGTAACCCTCCATCCTTCTTGGCCACGAAGAAGAAACCAGCCAACTCAGGAGAAGTGGACAGGCAGATGAAACCTTGTTGGAGTGCCTCTTGGATGTGCTCCTCCATGGCCTGGGTCCTAGTGGCCGATTATCGAGGGCTTGAATCTGGAAAGGAGAGGAGAGAGGGTATGATATGATGTTAAGAGAGGCAAGGATCTGGTCAATAAAGTTCCCTGCAGCACCACTAACACTGTAGACACAGCATATGAGGGACAGTAAACTAGTGTGATGGACACTAAAAAGAGTTTAGCGATAAAGTGATGAAGAGGGAATATTCACTCCTGCCCCAGGAGGTGGAAGATCACGTGACCATCCCTCTGCTCTCGTGGATCCCGGGTTGGGAAGTACTGGACACCGCTGGAGCTGGTGCACTCCTTGACCACAATAAAGACAGAGCCCCAGCTGTCTCCATCTGTGTCGCTCTGCCGCGGCAAAGCGCGTGACCCTTTCCTCCATGGGTTCAGGCTCTGATCCAGAGTGTTCACTGAGGGAGGGAGAGAAGCGATGAGAGAACTGACGCTCCCGAAGTAGGTTATCCAGGCAGATGGCCATCGCAATGAGTGCGTCCAAGGAGAGGTTGTTGTCTCGACAGGCCAGTTCCGTCTAGACCTCCTCTCGCAGACCTCTTCTGAATAGAGTACGTAGCGCCGGCTCATTCCATCCACTGGATGCTGCTACTGTCTGGAAGGTGACTGCGTACTAGACAGCCGTCTGGTCCCCCTGCCGTAATTGGAGTAGGCGCTCACCCCCTTCTCTGCCCTCCGGTGCATGATCGAAAATACATTTGAACAGAGCCACCCTTCATATGAATCTAGCTCCTCCTCTCCTCTCTCCCAGGTGGCCGTGGCCCATTCCAACCCCCCCCCACCCACCCATCCAGCAGAGGAATAACCGTGGTAACCTTGTATTTGTATTTATTATGGATCCCCATTGCATCATCAGGGTTTCAAATGTGGGGCAAGACACATCAGTTGACCATTGGCCAAGGCAGCAGCTACTCTTCCTGGGGTCCAGCAAATTAAGGCAGTTTTTACAATTTTAAAAACATTACAATACATTCACAGACTGTGCGCCCTCAGGCCCCTACTCCAGCACTACCACATCTATACAGTACAAAATCCACGTGTACGTGTCTGTATAGTGCATATGCTATCTTGTGTGTGTGGATGCATGTGTCTGTGCCTATGTTTGTGTTGCTCCACAGTCCCCTCTGGTCCATAAAATGTTTTTTAAAATCTAATTTTACTGCTTGCATGAGTTACTTGATGTGGAATAGAGTTCCATGTAGTCATGGCTCTATTTAGTACTGTGCACATTCCATAGTCTGTTCTGGACTTGGGGACTGTGAAGAGACCTCTTGTGGCATGTCTTGTGGGGTATGCATGAGTGTCCGAGCTGTGCGCAAGTAGTTCAAACAGACAGCTCGGTGCATTCAACATGTCAATACCTCTCATAAATACAAGCAGTGATGAAGTCATTCGCTCCTCCACTTTGAGCCAGGAGAGATTGACATGCATATTATTAATATTAGCTCTCTTTGTACATCCAAAGGCCAGCAGTGCTGCCCTGTTCTGAGCCAATTACAATTTCCCTAAGACCTTTTTTTGTGGCACCTGACCACACGACTGAACAGTAGTCCAGGTGCGACAAAACTAGGGCCTGTAGGACCTGCCTTGTTGATAGTGTTGTTATCATGGACATACTTCTCCCCATCGTAGCTATTGTTGTATCAATATGTTTTGACCATGACAGTTTACAATCTAGGGTAACTCCAAATAGTTTAGTCACCTGAACTTGCTCAATTTCCACATTATTTATTACAAGATTTAGTTGAGGTTCAGGTAGTGAATGATTTGTCCCAAATAGAATGCTTTTAGTTAAAAAAATATTTAGGACTAACTTATTCCTTGCCACCCACTCTTAAACTAACTGCAACTCTTTTTTAAGTGTTGCAGTCATTTCAGTCGCTGTAGTAGCTGACAGGTATAGTGTTGAGTCATCCGCATACATAGACACTCTGGCTTTCCTCAAAGCCAGTATAAATTCATTAGTAAAGATTGAAAAAAGTAGTGGGCCCAGACAGCTGCCTTGGGGAATTCCTGATTCTACCAGGATTATGTAGGAGAGGCTTCCATTAAAGAACACCCTTTGTGTTCTGTTAGACACAATATAGCAGGGGGTGTAAAACCATAACACATACAGTGGGGAGAACAAGTATTTGATACACTGCCGATTTTGCAGGTTTTCCTACTTACAAAGCATGTAGAGGTCTGTAATTTTTATCATAGGTACACTTCAACTGTGAGAGACGGAATCTAAAACAAAAATCCAGAAAATCACATTGTATGATTTTTAAGTAATTAATTTGCATTTTATTGCAAGACATAAGTATTTGATCACCTTCCAACCAGTAAGAATTCCGGCTCTCACAGACCTGTTAGTTTTTCTTTAAGAAGCCCTCCTGTTCTCCACTCATTACCTGTATTAACTGCACCTGTTTGAACTCGTTACCTGTATAAAAGACACCTGTCCACACACTCAATCAAACAGACTCCAACCTCTCCACAATGGCCAAGACCAGAGAGCTGTGTAAGGACATCAGGGATAAAATTGTAGACCTGCACAAGGCTGGGATGGGCTACAGGACAATAGGCAAGCAGCTTGGTGAGAAGGCAACAACTGTTGGCGCAATTATTAGAAAATGGAAGAAGTTCAAGCTGACGGTCAATCATCCTCGGTCTGGGGCTCCATGCAAGATCTCACCTCGTGGGGCATCAATGATCATGAGGAAGGTGAGGGATCAGCCCAGAACTACACGGCAGGACCTGGTCAATGACCTGAAGAGAGCTGGGACCACAGTCTCAAAGAAAACCATTAGTAACACACTATGCCGTCATGGATTAAAATACTGCAGCGCACGCAAGGTCCCCCTGCTCAAGCCAGGGCATGTCCAGGCCCGTCTGAAGTTTGCCAATGACCATCTGGATGATCCAGAGGAAGAATGGGAGAAGGTCATGTGGTCTGATGAGACAAAAATTGAGCTTTTTGGTCTAAACTCCACTCGACGTGTTTGGAGGAAGAAGAAGGATGAGTACAACCCCAAGAACACCATCCCAACCGTGAAGCGTGGAGGTGGAAACATCATTCTTTGGGGATGCTTTTCTGCAAAGGGGACAGGACGACTGCACCGTATTGAGGGGAGGATGGATGGGGCCATGTATCGCGAGATCTTGGCCAACAACCTCCTTCCCTCAGTAAGAGCATTGAAGATGGGTCGTGGCTGGGTCTTCCAGCATGACAACGACACGAAGCACACAGCCAGGGCAACTAAGGAGTGGCTCCGTAAGAAGTATCTCAAGGTCCTGGAGTGGCCTAGCCAGTCTCCAGACCTGAACCCAATAGAAAATCTTTGGAGGGAGCTGAAAGTCCGTATTGCCCAGCGACAGCCCCGAAACCTGAAGGATCTGGAGAAGATCTGTAGGGAGGAGTGGGCCAAAATCCCTGCTGCAGTGTGTGCAAACCTAGTCAAGAACTACAGGAAACGTATGATCTCTGTAATTGCAAACAAAGGTTTCTGTACCAAATATTAAGTTCTGCTTTTCTGATGTATCAAATACTTATGTCATGCAATAAAATGCAAATTAATTACTTAAAAATCATACAATGTGATTTTCTGGATTTTTGTTTTAGATTCCGTGTCTCACAGTTGAAGTGTACCTATGATAAAAATTACAGACCTCTACATGCTTTGTAAGTAGGAAAACCTGCAAAATCGGCAGTGTATCAAATACTTGTTCTCCCCACTGTACATTTTGCCAGCAGCAGACTATGATCGACAATGTCAAAGGCCGCAATGAAGTCTAACAAAGCCTTGGACCTCTCGGTGGTGGGGGATCCCATCTGGTGCACAAAGAGGAGGGAATACTGAAGTAGGAAGCCACGGCATTTAGATGGGGTGCCGTCATATTTATCCGGGAGGGACAAATGGGCATCCGTGACCTGAGTGGGTTGCTGAATGGGCTGTTGTGCAGGCTCGCTGGGTCGACTGGTCGTAGAGTATCCTTCGCTAGTTGATGGCAACGCCTCCTGGATATGTTCGAGACATTGCACACTGCAAAGAACCTCTTCCATAGCCGTCCCCAGTTGTGCCAGTTGGTCGTGGTGTTGACGAAGAAGGTATCCCTCCTCGTCGACCGTCTGGGAGATATACTGTTTTCCTGCAACTGAAACATAAGGTGATGGCGGCGGATGAATGGCACGACTATGGGCCTCAGGATTTTATCACGGTATATCTGAGCCTTCACAACAATGACATCAGCGAACCGCTCACCCATACGACACCATACACACTCTCTGCCATTTGCCCGGTACAGTTGAAACCGGGATTCATCCGTGAAGAGCACACTTCTCCAGCGTGCCAGTGGCCATCGAAGGTGAGCATTTTCCCACTGAATTCGGTTACGAAGCCGAACTGCAGTCAGGTCAAAACCCTGGTGAGGACAACGAGCAAGCAGATTAGATTCTCTGAGCCGGTTTCTGACAGTTTGTGTAGAAATTCTTCGGTTGAGCAAACCCACAGTTTTATCTGCTGTCTGGGTGACTGGTCTCAGACAATCCCGCAGGTGAAGAAGCCGGATGTGGAGGTCCTCGGCTGGCGTGGTTACACGTGGTCTGCGATTGTGAGGCCATTTGGACGTACTGCCACATTCTCTAAAACAACATTGGAGGTGGCTTATGGCAGAGAAATTAACATTCAATTCTCTGGCAACAATTCTGGTGGACATTCCTGCGGTCAGCATGCCAATTGCACGCTCCCTCAACTTGAGCAATCTGTGGCATTGTAGTGTGTGACAAAACTGCACATTTTAGAGTGGTCTTTTATTGTCCCCAGCACAAGGTGCACTTGTGTAATGATAATTCTGTTTAATCAGCTTCTTGATATGCCACACTTGTCAGGTTTATGGATTATCTTGGCAAAGGAGAAATGCTCACTAACAGGGATATAAACAAATGTGTGCACAAAAGTTGAGAGAAATAAGCTTTTAGTGCTTATGGAACATTTCATGTTTGTTCAGTATAACAGCCTTAAAACGTTTGTGGTGGTATTATAACACCAGTCACTGTAAGGATCAACACTGAAGACGAGAAGCAGGTACAGGGAGTGAACATTTAATGAAACACAGACATGAAACAGAACAGGAACAGCGTCTGGACAGGGGGAAAATAACGACATCAATGCTGACACAGGGCACAAACAAATATAAAGGGGGTAATCATCAAAGTAATTAAGTCCAGGTGAGTCCAATATTGCGCAGCTGCACGTAATGATGGTGCCAGGTGTGCGTAATGAAGGGCAGAGAGGGAGAGCGGGAGCAGGTGTGACAGGTCACCAATAAATATGACCACCTTCTGTCTCTCTACTCTGACATATATTTCACTTTATCTCTCTGTTTCGCTCTCTCTCACACACACTCGCTCACACACTAACAGTGGCGTCATGTCCATAGGGGACACAAAGGCATGTGCCCCATCAGATGTATCATTTTTTTTAGTTTTCAGATGTAAACTTAATTACAAAACTGCATTTTTAAGCCCACGTTTTATCATCATTATTTATAAAAGAACTGTCAGCTGTATTTTGTGGAGGGGGCACACTGACTGAACCAAGAAAAGAGTACCCCCGCCCCCTAGTAAGTGGTTCCTTCCAAGGTGCACAGAGCAAAGAGATGCCTAGGCAGGTGGAGGAGGAGAGAGCGTGTGAAGTGACACATGCAGTATTTGATTTGATTTTAGCTGCTGGTGATGGGCAGGAGGCATGCTTGTAAATTAATTTTATCATCTAATTAAGTTTACATTTGAAAAGGTACTACAGATGAAAATTTGCTATCTCGTTAAATCTGGTGCATTGACATCTTGGTCCCTGACAATTAAACCAATTAAAAATACAAAATCAAGCTATGTAGCCTATTGATCCCTTCTTGATGAATTAATCAATCTAAAATGTTTTGTTGTTTCTCCGTAATACTATCCACCTAGAAATTTTATGAAGTTGGCTTTAGCTAGCCAGCTAGATATAGGTTCCCAATCTCCCAATCTCATAACTACATACCAAGCCATTTCAGGCCATCAATCAAGTTACCGTAGCTTGTCTAACTAACTATGCCTGCTGGCAATGTTGCTAGACTTTAGGGAAATACCCTGACTTCATCGTTCGCACCGCATGCGCGAGCATTGCAAAAATAAATGTAGGAATCTATGTTATTCAATTATTGCACCCACACTGCTCGCGCGTGCGCCAACGAGCGTCTGCGTTGCCAAGGGCTAAAATAGAAGTAATTCCTATTTCTGACGCAGATCGCGCTGCAAGTCCTGCCTCTCCCATCTCCTCATTGGTTTATAGAAGCAGGTATCCATGTGCCATCTCCTCATTGGTTATACCCACGTGGGTGATTGAAAGATGAACTGTTTTGCCGGTTGTCGTGGTAATACTATGAAAGTGTAGATGCCAATCACCATATAAGTTCAAAGATGGAAAAAGCCTGGAAGGAGGAGAGATGACTAGAAACTATTCGGTTGGCCGTTTTATGTGTGGATTAATTGTCGGAGTAGAGGACCTTGTGCATTTCAGGTAAAATAACAACTCAATGTTTTTATCCCAGGACAAATTAGCTAGCAACAGTAAGCTAGCTAAATAGGACAAATTAGCTAGCAAGTGCAAGCTAACTAGCTAAATTGCCATACATGTTTAATGCTTTTCGACCTGTCCCCAAATTAGTGTCATTGGTTCAGAGTTTGTTTTGATATTTTAACCTGCGTGTAGTGATCGCATTTGGTGTAGGGGGACAAAATAAATGTATGCACTATGGCGCACGCGCGCAGCCGGTTTGAGTTCCGTGTTAGGGATTGACAGACATTTTGATTGTTATTTTCAAAACTCAAATGACAATAAATAGATACACAATTTACTAAATTTACTTTAATTATTGGGTTATGATACTATATACCAGTGTGGCAGTTGTACTAAATTCACAAGGCATAAAATATAAAAAATCAATGTCCATAATTTATTAAAATGCTAATTGAACAGGTAAAGAGGTATGCTTAAAAAACAATGCAGAAAAAAACGTTTTTTTTTACACATAATTGGGCATAATTATTATGGCTCTAGATTGCAGGAAAAAGCTGTTTCAGTTCTTTGAAAAATGCAAAATTGCATGATGCCCCTGCACACACCCATACACACACACACACCCTCTGGGTGAGCCATTTTGAAAGAGGCCTTGATTAGTGTTAAAACTTATTTGGGATAGGGGGCGGTATTTTGACGTCCGGATGAAAAGCGTGTCCAAAGTGAACTGCCTACTACTCAGGCCCAGAAGCTAAGATATGCATATTATTAGTGGATTTGCAAAGAAAAAACTCTGAAGTTTCTAAAACTGCTTGAATCATGTCTGTGAGTATAACAGAACTTATTTGGCAGGCGAAACCCCGAGGACAAACCATTCAGAATTTTTTTTGTTTTGAGGTCACTCTCTTTTCAATTAGATTTCATTGGGAATCCAGATTTCTAAGCGACTTTCTTGCAGTTCCTATCGCTTCCACTGGATGTCAACAGTCTTTAGAAATTGGTTGAGGTTTTTCCTTTGAGAAATGAAGAAGTAGCACTGTTCAGAACGAGGGTAGAGGGAAGTGTAATCTTTGTTAGAGGCGCATGACCTGAAAGCTTGCTACACTTCGTTTTCCTCCGGTATTGAACACAGTATATCCCGTCTTAAATTTTATTGATTATTTACGTAAAAAAAATACCTAAAGATGTATTAGGAAAGTAGTTTGAAATGTTTGGACAAAGCTTACAGGTAACTTATGAGATATTTTGTAGTCATGTTGCGCGAGTTGGAACCGGTGCTTTTCTGGATCAAACCCGCCAAATAAATGGACATTTTGGATATATATCGACGGAATTAATCGAACAAAAGGACCATTTGTGATGTTTATGGGACATATTGGAGTGCCAACAGAAGAAGCTCGTCAAAGGTAAGGCATGAATTATATCTTTTTTCTGCGTTTTGTGTCGCGCCTGGAGGGTTGAAATGTGATTGTCTATGTTTGTTTGCTGGGGTGCTATCCTCAGATAATAGCATCGTTTGCTTTCGCCGTACTCTTTTTGAAATCTGACACATAGGCTGGATTCACAACAAGTGTAGCTTTAATTTGGTGTATTGCATGTGTGATTTCATGAAAGTTAAATTTTTATACTAATTTATTTGAATTTGGCGCTCTGCATTTTCACTGGATTTTGGCCAGGTGGGACGCTAATGTCCCACCTATCCCTTATTAATCGTGGATCAGATTGGGTTAACAGGAGCTGCTCAGTCTTGGCCCTACAGTGTACACTGTTGTTGGATAACAAGCTCTTTTGAACTACTTTTGGAGTATGTAGTGCAGACCTGCTGTGCTTTATTTGTACTACTCCTGCTGAGACTGAGGCTGTCCTAATATGGACACCGTACTTATGGATCACACAGTGGCTTCATTGTGATTCATCCCAGTCTCCTTTACTTCTATTGGACAAGTCATCATGGGTCAGTGTTTTATCATACATCCATGTGGGTCAACATGTACTGTTCTGAAAGAGCTGCAAAACCTGGACCCGTATAAATCAGCTGGGCTAGACAATCTGGACCCTCTCTTTCTAGAATTATCAGCCGCCATTGTTGCAATCCCTATTACCCGTCTGTTCAACCTCTCTTTCGTATCGTCCGAGATCCCTAAAGATTGGAAAGCTGCCGCGTTCATCCCCCTCTTCAAAGGGGACCCAAACTGTTACAGACCTATATCCATCCTGCCCTGCCTTTCTAAAGTCTTCAAAAGCCAAGTTAATAAACAGATCACTGACCATTTCGAATCCCACCGTACCTTCCCAGCTGTGCAATCCGGTTTCCGAGCTGGTCATGGGTGCACCTCAACCACGCTCAAGGTACTAGACTATATCATAACCGCCATTGATAAAAGACAGTACTGTGCAGCCATCTTCATCGACCTGGCCAAGGCTTTCGACTCTGTCAATCACCGTATTCTTATCGGCAGACTCAATAGCCTTGGTTTCTCAAATGACTGCCTCGCCTGGTTCACCAACTACTTCGCAGACAGAGTTCAGTGTGTCAAATCGGAGGGCCTGTTGTCCGGACCTCTGGCAGTCTCTATAGGGGTATCACAGGGTTCAATTCTCGGGCTGACTCTTTTCTCTGTATATCAATGATGTCGCTCTCTTGATTCCCTGATCCACCTCTACGCAGACGACACCATTCTGTATACATCTAGCCCTTCTTTGGACACTGTGTTAACTAACCTCCAAACAAGCTGCAATGCCATACAACACTCCTTCCATGGCCTCCAACTGCTCTTAAACGCTAGTAAAACCAAATGCATGCTTTTCAACTGTTTGCTGACCGCACCCGCCTGCCCGACTAGCATCACTACCCTGGACGGTTCTGACCTAGAATATGTGGACAACTACAAATACCTAGGTGTCTGGCTAGACTGTAAACTCTCCTTCCAGACTCATATCAAACATCTCCAATCCAAAATCAAATCTAGAATCGGCTTTATATTACGCAACAAAGCTGTATGTTCTAGTCGGCTGGCCCTCGCCACATATTCGTCGCCAGACCCACTGGCTCCAGGTCATCTATAAGTCTATGCTAGGTAAAGCTCCGCCTTATCTCAGCTCACTGGTCACGATAACAACACCCACCCGTAGCACGCGCTCCAGGAGGTATATCTCACTGGTCATCCATGTGTAACTCTGTGTTGTTGTTTGTGTCACACTGCTTTGCTTTATCTTGGCCAGGTCGCAGTTGTAAATGAGAACTTGTTCTCAACTTGCTTACCTGGTTAAATAAAGGTGAAATAAAAAAAATGTATAATAAAATAAATGTACAAACCTACATGGACAACCGTTGTACAGTCGGTCAACCTCAGCTGTAGTACAGTGACCTCCTGGGTGTTTGCTTTGATGCTTCGTTGTGTGAGAAGTTAGAAGTAGAGCAATCATTTCAGTGAAGAATTAGTGTTAACAAAGAGTAAAGTCATGTGTGTACACACACGCAGGCACATGCATACATCCATGCGCACACACGCAGACAGACAGACAGACAGACAGACAGACAGACAGACAGACAGACAGACAGACAGACAGACAGACAGACAGACTTTTAATATGAAAATTAGTGGTCTGTTTTGTGGAATGCAGGATCAGTCATGGGACGTGTTTGATGGCTCTAATAAACACCATGGATCATTGTAGAACATTAGATTAGGGCAAGAATGTGTCACAGTGGCTAGTTGCCATGATGACGGAGGAGCTTTATTGCCAAGGAGGTGATGTGGAGATCAGAGGATCAGAGAGAAGCCTTGTTCCTAGAGGAAGTAAACAAGAAAATGGATTCCGCACCATAACACATTACACAATACCCCATTGTGTCTTCAGAAACATCAAACCATGAAAAATACCTGAATGTCTGGTCTATGGCCTTTCTCCTTGTCAGGCAGGCAGAGAAAGGGCACCCCTCCATCCCTCCAGTGTAGGCTGTATATCTTGTGTTTTTTCCCCTTTGTAAATCTCATATTTTATTTAGTAGGGATTCATCAAGCAAACAGTGGATCTGTGCCCCTGTCTACATCAGGGCTAAGGGGGGGGGGGGGGTGTAATCTGATTGTTTTTTTCATATTGTTTCACATATTTCCCTGGGTGTAATCTGCTGTTGTGACCCCCCCCCCCACCCCCGCCCGGGCTCTGTGATCCCGTCTGATCTGCTGTGATCCGATTGCCTGGCAGGCAATGTGGGATGCAGGGCTAAGCCTCTTTAGCACAAGTGTTTAATAACTCAGCAAAATCTGCTTACGTATCCCTCTTGTCCCCCCCCCATACAGTCACTGCTCACCGTGATAGTCAGGATTTTGCACCCTTCCACACCAACACACACACACACACTCCCACCCTCACGGAATAAGCATGTGTTTTGAAACCAAGGTTATCATATTAAACTAAACTATTATATTTGACACCAAAACTAACATCATAAATTATGTTCCGCTTTAGTTTTTTCTCTTCTAAACTTTGGTGAATCCAATTAGGTTTTTGTGCTTTTTTCAAGCAGGTAAATGCTGCCAGGAGATGGCGATGTTTCTAATAGGCCTAGTTTGTGCATCACTTTCACTTGCAGTTTCTCTAGACAGGCGGATTGTCTCCTGCAATGTACCAATGTTCCAGCATATACGTCTGTAAAAGTACTTGCGTCAGTCAAGGCAGAAAGGAGTCAGAACATGGGAAGACAGTCACTGCCTTTTCCAGTGACGTCACCCCCTTATCCGCTTGCTGCCCTAGCATAAGCATTCCCGCCGGACACAAAGTAGTAGCTAGCTAGCGAGATGGAGAAGGCAGAGGTTAATTTTAATGAGTGCATTTCGCTAGTTTGCACCATCTACTACGAAAACCGCGGCAAAGGTTTTGCCTTCAAACCTTGGTTTCAAATCGCAACGGTCTGAAATGTCTGCCTACAGACTAGAGGTCGACCGATTAATCAGAATGGACGATTAATTATGGACGATTTCATGTTTTCATAACAATCGGAAATCGGTATTTTTGGACACCGATTTGGTCGATATTATTATTATTTTTTTTACACCTTTATTTAACTAGGCAAGTCAGTTAAGAACATTCTTATTTTCAATGATGGCCTAGGAACGGTGGGTTAACTGCCTTGTTCAGGGGCAGAACAACAGATTTTTACCTTGTCAGCTCGGGAATTCAATCTTGCAACCTTACGGTTAACTAGTCCAACTCTCTAACCACCTGCCTCTCATTGCACTCCACGAGGAGCCTGCCTGTTACGCGAATGCAGTAAGAAGCCAAGGTAAGTTGCTAGCTAGCATTAAACTTATCTTATAAAAAACAATCAATCAATCATAATCACTAGTTAACTACACATGGTTGATGATATTACTAGTTTATCTAGCGTGTCCTGCGTTGCATATAATCGATGCGGTGCGCATTCGCGAAAAAGGTACCTAACCATAAACATCAATGCCTTTCTTAAAATCAATACACAAGTATATATTTTTAAACCTGCATATTTAGTTAATATTGCTAACATGAATTTCTTTGTGTCACTTCTTTTGCAACAGAGTCAGGGGATATGCAGAAGTTGCCTGGCTCGTTGCGAACTGTGTGAAGACTATTTCTTCCTAACAAAGACAGCCAACTTCGCCAAATGGGGGATGATTTAACAAAAGCGCATTTGCGAAAAAAGCACAATCGCTGCACGACTGTACCTTACCATTAACATCAATGCCTTTCTTAAAATCAATACACAGAAGTATATATTTTTTAAACCTGCATATTTAGCTAAAAGAAATCCAGGTTAGCAGGCAATATTAACCAGGTGAAATTGTCACTTCTCTTGCGTTCATTGCACACAGAGTCAGGGTATATGCACCAGTTTGGGCCGCCTGGCTCGTTGCGAACTAATTTGCCAGAATTGTATGTAATTATGACATAACATTGAAGGTTGTGCAATGTAACAGGAATATTTAGACTTATGGATGCCACCCGTTAGATAAAATACGGAACGGTTCTGTATTTCACTGAAAGAATAAATGTTTTGTTTTCGATGATGTTAGATTCCGGATTCGACCATATTAATGACCTAAGGCTCGTATTTCTGTGTGTTATTATGTTATAATTAAGTCTATGATTTGATAGAGCAGTCTGACTGAGCAATGGTAGGCACCAGCAGGCTTGTAAGCATTCATTCAAACAGCACTTTCGTGCTCTGCATGGGTAACGCTGCTTCGAGGGTGGCTGTTGTCGATGTGTTCCTCGTTCGAGCCCAGGTAGGAGCGAGGAGAGGGACGGAAGCTATACTGTTACACTGGCAATACTAAAGTGCCTATAAGAATATCCAATAGTCAAAGGTATATGAAATACAAATGGTATAGAGAGAAATAGTCCTATAATTCCTATAATAACTACAACCTAAAACTTCTTACCTGGGAATATTGAAGACTCATGTTAAAAGGAACCACCAGCTTTCATATGTTCTCATGTTCTGAGAAAGGAACTTAAACGTTAGCTTTCTTACATGGCACATATTGCACTTTTACTTTCTTCTCCAACACTTTGTTTTTGCATTATTTAAACCAAATTGAACATGTTTCATTATTTATTTAAGGCTAAATTGATTTTATTGATGTATTATATTAAGTTAACATAAGTGTTCATTCAGTATTGTTGTAATTGTCATTATTACAAATACATTTTTTTTAAATTATTATTATTAGTTTTTTTTTTTTTTAATCGGACGATTAATCGGTATCGGCTTTTTTTGGTCCACCAATAATCGGTATCGGCGTTGAAAAATCATAATCGGTCGACCTCTACTACAGACTACGGAAAGAATTCCATTTTTCAGGATTGGCCGGAGAGTCTGGAGAGTTCTCTGTCTGAAGAGGACCCTCCCAGGAATTTTTTCCCTCCGAAATGTCCAAGACAATCTGACATCCTCCTCAGACCTAGTGCTGTTGCTTTCCAAGACTACTAGCTATCACTCGCTAACAGGAAAGAAAAACAACCTACACCACAACCATGGTTACTTGCCTCCCACGCATAGGCTACTTTCTGTTCCTAACACTTAAACTAAAACTGAAACTTAATAATATAAAAACGAAATAGAAATGTTTTATCAAACTAAAACTGAATAAAAACTAGTAAATTAAGTCAGAAAACTAACTGAAACTAAACTAAAATTTTTATAAAAATAGAAAAACACAAAACTATAATAACCTTGTCTGAAACTAATCACTTTGAATTTAGCCACATACAACAACAAACAAGCTGAGTCGTTGAGTTAACTTCTCTAGGATATGTGGGACGCTAACGTCCCACTTGGCCAAAAGCCAGTAAAAATGCAGAGCGCAAAATTCAAATATATTACTATAAAAATCTAACTTTCATGAAATTACACATGAAAGACACCAAATTAAAGCTACACTTGTTGTGAATCCAGCCAACATGTCTGATTTCAAAAAGGATTTAAGGCGAAAGCACACCAAACGATTATGTTAGGTCAGTACATAGCCACAGAAAAACACAGCCAATTTTCCGGCCAAAGAGAGGAGTAACAAAAAGCAGAAATAGAGATAAAATGAATCACTAACCTTTGATGATCTTCATCAGATGACACTCATAGGACTTCATGTTACACAATACATGTATGTTTTGTTCGGTAAAGTTCATATTTATATCCAAAAATCGGAGTTTAGGTGGGACGCTACTGTCTCACTTGGCAAAAAAACAGAGAAAATGCAGAGCGCCAAATTCGAATTAATTACTATGAAAATTACTCTAAAAATCAAACTTTCATTAAATCACACATGAAAGTTACCAAATTAAAGCTACACTGGTTGTGAATCCAGCCAACATGTCAGAATTCAAATAGGCTTTTCGGCGAAAGCAAACAATGCTATTATCTGAGGATAGCACAATAGTAAACAAAGACAGAGAAGCATATTTCAACCCTGCAGGCGCGACACAAAGCACAGAAATAAAGATATAATTCATGCCTTACCTTTGACGAGCTTCTGTTGTTGGCACTCCTGTTACCTGTAAACTTTGCCAAAAAATGTCAAACTACTTTTGTAATACAACATTAGGTATTTTTTAACGTTAATAATCGATAAAATTGAAGACGGGATGATCTGTGTTCAATACAGGATTAAAACCAACTATAGCCAGCTTTCTGGTAACGCACTTCTATCTAACAGGACACTTAATGTGACTCTCGTTCAAGATGGCCGTACTTCTTCATTACACAAAGGAATAACCTCAACCAATTTCTCAAGACTGTTGACATCCAGTGGAAGCGGTAGGAACTGCAAGCAGGTCCCTTAGAAATCTGGTTTCCCAATGAAACTCATTGAAAAGAGAGTGACCTCAACAACAAAAAAATCTGAAAGGTTTGTCCTCGGGGTTTCGCCTGCTAAATAAGTTCTGTTATACTCACAGACATGATTCAAACAGTTTTAGAAACGTCAGAGTATACAAATATACTAACAATATGCATATCTTATCTTCTGGGGATGAGTAGCTGGCAGTTGAATTTGGGTATGCTTTTCATCCAAACGTGAAAATGCTGCCCCCTATCCTAGAGAAGTTTTAAGGTGACATGAATAGAGTGAGAAAAACAGAGGGATTTAGACCAGCTTAAAGAGAGAGAGAGAGCGAGAGGGAGAGAGAGCAAGAGAGAGAAAGAAAGAAAGAGGGAGGGTAGGTCAGTAAAGCATGCACAAGCAATTGAAAAGCGAGGTTTGGATACAGGAGGCTGAGAGGTTGTAAGGCATATGTTTTTCCTGATGCTGCTTCTTACTTTATCCCATTTCTCAGTGTGTGTTTTAGTTTAGTTTAATTGTACTAGAGGTTACTCATAGGGCTGAGAGTCTCAGTGTCTAAGCCTGCCTACTGGATTAGCAAGTCAGCTGAGGAGATTTCACACACATAAACACACACCATCCGCACTCACCACATTCAAATTATACACACACAAATGCAGACATGCAAAGTCTACAAACATATGAACCTCCCACAAACAAACAAGAATATACAAATAATATGCTGTATGCGCACACACACACATGCATGCACACACAGACACACAGGGCAATTAGTGTGAGTATAGGCCCATATAGGGGCACATGACCACAGCAAGTTGCCATTATTAGCCTGAGTTAGGGTATTTCCCAAAGTGTGTTTTCATTAGTGTTAAACAAATGCTGTTTATCCAACTATGGAGCCATCTTTGTTCCCCTTGAGCTTTACAGTAACCCATGTCACTCAGATCGCTGGTTCATTATAACTGAGCTCTCTGTAAAAAACACAAAGTGAATGCCTTTTACAGAGAAACGTTTCAATGTACAGAGACGCATCAAAAGTTGATTGAGCTAAATACATTTTTTTCTTTTACAGACATAAAATAATCTTATGCTGTTGAATGAATTGACAAGTACAGCCCAGAAAAAATACTGCTTTCTTTGTTATGTCGTCAGAAAGAGAATGTTTCAAAGAGAATGGGGAGATCAAGCAGAATGCCCTAACATACATTAGCACTGTCATGGTGTTTGCTTGAAAGAAAATGTACTTCTCGTGTGTGTGTGTGTGTGTTACTTAACCCCCAACCCTCTGTAGGGAAAACATGACCAGTGCAGTTCAAACATAGCCAAACCACAACAAGTCAAAATAAAACTGGTGCTGGTGTAACGGATGTGAAATGGCTAGCTAGTTAGCGGGTACGCGCTACTAGCGTTTCAATCAGTTACGTCACTTGCTCTGAAACCTAGAAGTAGTGTTGCCCCTTGCTCTGCAAGGGCCGCGGTTTTTGTGGAGCGATTGGTAACGACGCTTCGTGGGTGTCAGTTGTTGATGTGTGCAGAGGGTCCCTGGTTCGCGCCCGTGTCGGGGCGAGGGGACGGTCTAAAGTTAAACTGTTACATTGATGCTGTTGACCCGGATCACTGGTTGCTGCGGAAAAGGAGGAGGTTGAAAGGGGGGTGAGTGTAACAGATGTGAAATGGCTAGCTAGTTAGCAGGTATGCGCTACTAGCGTTTCAATCAGTTACGTCACTTGCTCTGAAACCTAGAAGTAGTGTTGCCCCTTGCTCTGCAAGGGCCGCGGCCTTTGTGGAGCGATGGGTAACGATGCTTCGTGGGCGACCGTTGTTGATGTGTGCAGAGGGTCCCGGGTCGGGGCGAGGGGACGACATAAAGTTATACTGTTACATTGGTACTCTGTCCTAACTGCACATAAGTACTTCTACGTTTCATTGATGAAATGAAGCATCTATCTTTATGCTTTTGATAAACGTCATGCCCTCCACCGGTTAGAGAGCTGTGAGCAGGACAGGGTTGCAGTATGGCCTGTGTGTTGTTGGGTGGTGTTAAGCATTTCTAATCAGAGGGCAAAGCCCCATCTCTTCACAGAGAGTTTATGAGCCACTCAGGCGTTGGACACCTGATTTGCATTATGAGTTCCACAGCTACACGTGTAAGGAAACACAGACAGAGCAACCACCACCCCCTCCTTCTCATCACATACACAAGCATGCATGCACGCAACCATGTCACGCACACACACACACACACACACACACACACACACACACACACACACACACACACACACACACACACACACACACACACACACACACACACACACACACACAGTGTTATATTCACAAATACCCTACTGAAAGTATCTAATCTGTGCGGGACACCCATCAGAACGGCTGTCGCCCATCTGGGCCCAATATCCCGGTCGGAACCAAAGCAGCTCCACATGTTGCCTTTGAAGTGGCTCTGAGCCCAGCTGAGGCTAATAAACCAGGGGGGGTATTTTGGTTCAGAGGTCGGCCTGGAGGGGTAGGGAGTGGGGAGGTGGGGGTGCACAGCGTGTCATTTACATATTCTCTGGTATTCGCCCCCCACATGTTTTCCTTTTTTTCTTTTTCAGCCCTCCTGTGAAATCTCATAGCGCTTCTTGGGATGGGGCTGCTGTGGCTGCTATGTCACTGTGTGATCATGGGGTCCGTCTGCTAGTGTCTCTGGTGGATTCACTCACCCCTCTGTGCTGTTCCTAAGTCAGTGCTAGACAAACACACAGACAGACAGAGTTTATTTTTGTCAAATTATGCCCTTGGATATTAAGACAAGACAGACAGGAATTTTGCCCCCTTTTTCTTTTCAGTTTCAACGCAATCAAACACAATGCATTCAGGGGCTATAAGAGAAATTAGTGCAATATAATGTGGTACCATCTATCAAAAATAAATATCTTACTTAGTCTTCACAATTGAATAACACCATCGTGTGGAACGTCCACCGCTATGCCTGAATTACTGCACCATGAAGCCGAGTGAAACAAATGACTGGCTTCATAGAACAGCTCAACTGAAAACCTCAAGAAAATGTCCATTGCTGACACACCTCAGGACCATGAATCCTGCGTAGCAGCCCTCTCCTCTTCTATTGTGGTGAGTGACTAGAGTGGGATCACTCCATTTAGCCTCCCACATGAAGTTGCTTGTTCAGCCATTATCTGTGAGAGTTTCTCATCACTACAGCAGGACTGACACGGTCACTGCTGAAATAGCCACTTCTCCTGGCTGTCTCTCTTGTTCTTTATAAAAGCACAGTAATTTGTTTAGCCACCAAATCAGAAATGAATGAACATTTGCAAACCAAATAGAGGCTTGTATGCTGGTTATATCTGTCCTTCAAAGCAGGTGATAATGGTGTGCGTCTCCACTCTAAACAAATGTAGGTGGGGGGAACAGAGAAATAGGCCAAAGAGTGGTTTGCGAGGAAAATAAAGTGACAATGATCATGTCATGATCATGTCATGTCAATATCTACCCTGTCTGTCAAAATACAAAAAGACCAAACGTTGTTGAAAATGTCAGGCAGCGTTCTACCTTTGGGGTTTGCCTGGAATACACCTTCTTGTTTACGCTAAACTGGATAGCACAGATGGAATCAACATATAGGATTGGATTGTAGGGTTAGTAAGTCATGCACTTACATCACTTACTAATTTCGACAAGCATAAGTACTTAGATGTCTCTACGGATAAGGTGTACGTATCTAGACGTATATGTGTGGCAGAAAGCGCCATCTAGTATACTTAACAGCTTGTTAAAGTCTACCCAGAACTCCCAATCCCCTTATCTACTCACTCAATACTATAGTTTCCAAATCTTGCCACAGGACAAACATCAATGAGAAAACCATCACATATTCTAAGGTTGAATACATATTGTAAGGCTTATCCCACCTGTTTTATGACAAGTCCCGCATTGGGTAAAGACACGCAAGATTCAATCATAATGTCTATCTATTATCTATACATGTCTATTATGGTTGGGAGAGGCTATACGGACACGCCTGCTGCCCAAATTGATGACGTTTGAGAGTCGAGTGGATACGAACTAATTCGGTTTAGGCAGTTCAGGCAGTGGCTACACTATCTAGCTACTTCCCTCTCCTTACTGCGGCAAGTGGGAGCGAAGGACACTGTGCCCGGTGTTGTTGTGTTGTAGACTTGCAGCGCAAACTCTCCCCATTGAGCAGTGTAGACTGTTTCCCTGTGGCATCAGATAGTTAGTATCAATATTACAAGTTATTAGTCATGTAGGCTGCTATCCTACTCCAAATAAAAAGAGGGATGGAACAAATTGGAGATGGTGACCAAATCCAAATGGTGACCAATACTACACATTTTTCTCCCACGCCCATCAAAATAGACATCACTTTACTTGACAGGTTTTAACTAGCGCCATGCTGCTGTTGTTGCCATCTAGCCAGCATAAACTAGCAAGCTGCGATGGGCTTATCAGGACAACCGACTGAACCAAATCCATTTGTTGCCACACTCAACTGTTGTCATGTGTTGTGTTGTTGTGTTAGGTTTCTCTTTATGTAGTGTTGTGGTGTCTTTCTTGTCGTGATGTGTGTTTTGTCCTACTTTTTTATTTATCCCAGCCCCGTCCCCACAGGATGCCTTTACCTCTTGGTAGGCTGTCATTGTAAATAAGAATTTGTTCTTAATTGACTTGCCTGGTTAAATAAAGATTAAATAAATAAAAAGTTTAATTCTGCTTCTTCTTCTTTGGTATTATGGCGGTCCACAAACAAATGTTATAGGTGCATGCCGCCACCTACTGTATTGGTTGTGTATCAGCCTACTATTCTGTATGAATTCATTACACTTTGTGAGAAAAAAAATGTGCCCTACCAACTAACCCTACACCCATTAAAACCTCACCCCTATTCCTTTACATTGTCCCCATCTAATCCTACAGAAGGCCAGCAGACTGGGAGGACAAGACATTATCGTTCAAAACACCTTGTAACTCTTCTGCAGTAAAATCTCGTACACCCAAGTACTTACCTGCTGCTGCCACCGCAACATCTAACATCTGTGATTTATGTTCCTTTCCTGATGTACAGTTGACAACCATGGCCGTGAGCACCAAAAAAAACACACAAAAAAACCTTACTGGAGCGCGTTATTCCTATCACTCTCTATTGGCCTCGGCCAACTCACAGGGATCCTCTTAGGATCTCTCACCCTGGACCCATCTTCCTCTACTACTCTCTTCACTGCCTCAGCATACAACACCTTCTGCACTACTCTGGTACTATTCTGATCCTGGCAACCTCAAACTGCCTTTCTCTCACCGGCCTCCTCTGATCTCCATCACCATGGGTATCCCTACAGTTTACACATACACATTCTTCCACCGATACTTACTACACATTCCTTTGTCTCATGTCCTCCTGCACACTTCTCACATCTAGGAATCTCCCTCCTACACATTACTGCCACATGACCATCAGCTTGACACCTAAGACACTGTAATGGGTTCGGGACAAATCTCTCACGGGATAACTGACACATTCTAACTTGACTTTATCTGGTAAAGTCTCTGCATCAAACCTCAGTAGTACCAGACAGTGTCTTCTCTGTTTCACCACTCTCTCCACTGGGTCTGCGTTGCACCAAACGGCGGGCGTCACAGACACCGGGAATCTTCAACTTCAGTTGACTCTCCTGAACATTTAACGCCACTCCAGTACTGACTCTTTTCAACGGCGCCCTGAGAGGAACGCTAGTCACAGTTCTTGTCCCCAGTTGCGCGGGGCAACGCACAAGCTCCCCTCTGGATGACAGACACCCAACAAAATCTACACAATTCCACTTCGAGTCACTTTCACCGACCCAACATTCCCCGACCTCTTCTCCACCCAACCTGACACCACACATGGATCAGCCAGAAGGCAAGGATCCATTCTTCAAAAATCTTACTCCAACTGGGCTCAAACTCGGCGGTCTTCACCGCACCTGCCAGAGCAGTTAATTCATCCTCACTCTTGTCGTGTTCAATTTCCTTCTGCAGCACACTATATTTACTCTTAATATGTTCCCCTTTCTTCCCTTTTTCTCTTCCAGCCTTCTTACCAACCTCTATGGGTTCCTCTGACTCCATTCGGGCGTACTTGCCATCTTCCCTCTTCCTCAAGACCGCTGAGAAAACTTGAGACGACAACTTGTTCTTCTATACTATTGTTGTTTTTATCCCCACCAAGTAAATTATGTTTATTTCACCTCCCTCATGGAACCCAGCCCTGTCAACGAATTCACTTTGTCAACCGGGCTCATCACTGGTTACCACCCAGCTCCAAACAAGACTCTCAGCTTCGTGACATACGTCATTCATTTGGGAACCAGGCGTGTCTGTTTAACCTCCCATTATGGCTACAGTATATTCACCCGGTGAAGACACAACTACAAATTTCAAATAGCAGGGCGTTCAAAGAATTGGTCTGATGGGGGATTCGTGATATCATCGCGCATTTAAGGACCTTTAACGGCACCACGTTACTTTGATTGACAGCTGAGATCTGTCACTCTTCAGTAGCTAGCTGTTTTGTGCGCCATTCCTCGCTAAACCTATCTGTCATTCGGGATTGGCTAGTGTCTGTGTTGCTCAAACTAATCGCCAGGCTTGAATACATGTATAGAACATCTATTGGAGGATTCTACCACTCGCATCATTTTGCCACGTGAAAAGACCTGTGGCTATTGGCCTGTGCAATTTTCGGGGGCGGTTCATTTTTTGGTTAGCTGGGTGGAGGCGTTCGATTATCTGGCACTGGCTTTCCCATGAGGGGAGCATGAACCTGGTTGAAAAGGGATTGCATTCGTTATGGAACTGGGTTACCTCCGGGCGTGTGCCAGGTTCCCCATCCAAAGCCCACGGCTAAATAGGTTCAAAACAAAAGTGAAGTAGCCTAGGCTAGATTAAGCACTTGTAGTAAAGAGTATGATTCTGTGTTCTGACATGCAAAAGTGATTGCTTATTTGCTTGATCAAAACGCTTTATCTACCTTCCTAATGAAAATTCGTTTAAAAAAAAATCGAACATATATTTTATGGAAAAGAGATTTTTATGGACGATGGTTCTATGCTGACAAATTGACCAAGTGGTGCAGATTGGTGTTCGATTTGAGTAGGGCGCTCCTCGCTGCTTTTGCCCGTTCACCATAGAGCGGTGCACCGCGGCTCAGGTTAATAGAACTCCCTCCGTCTGAAACCGCGTGAGAAAGTTGCTTTTGAGGCAAGCTAACGTTATATTTTGTTGTGCTGGTAATTATCAAAACAACAAAAACATTTACGAAACCTTTCTTGCACTACAGCCCCCCGCCCCATTTATTCGAATACAGGTTATTCTTCGGTTAACGAATATTAATTTATACCGAGCATTCACCACAAGCTATTGCGGCAACTCAAATTGCAATTAACTTCTGTCGATTTGTTTTAGTAGCCTACGCTTCTCATGACCGCGTTGTGGGTTTGGCTTGTTGACTAACTGGAGTTTAGGGCTATTTGGATATTGTTGCGTGGACAGGATTACAGTCTACATGAATAGGAAGACTAGTAGGATACTTTTTTTTGTCCTCACCTGTTTTTTTCTCCCTTCTATGGTTGATACATGATCGTATGCTGGAGTAGCCTACAGCGAGAGAAAAGGAGATTCTTACACGCATCATTCACCGGAGCACCGCTGATAAAGAGTTGACGGGAGATCTATGAGGACAAATGGTCGGACGTGTTTGTGTCATTTAACGGACAGTTTCGGAAGGAGCTAGGATGAATTTATCGTAATCTGGAGCATCCCCGCGCCTGTCCCTATTTTGTTAGCAGACGGGTTTATCAGGAACCGGGCATCTGCCGAGGTAGAACGATGTATCCCCAGGGTCGACACCCGGTAAGGTTGGCCAGTGAAACGCATTCCTCATCCGCAGATTCTCTGCACTCATTTGTCATGTTGAACCATTTTAGCATTTGTATAGCTCTGTATGCCCACGATGGCGGGTCGGTCGAAGTTCCTTTGTTTGTCATTGCCTTAGCGGCTGTCGGCCTGTAACATTTCTGTAATGAGTTTATCATGATTCACTCCCAGTAATTAGGGCAAGGCGTATATCGCACATGGCAGCGAATGCCGTATTGCTTTTTGTGTAATTCACTACTAATTAGCCTACAGCTGAAGTATTTGAAATGCTTCATCAGATGCAGAAACACCGGTTTTGAATGATGTGTTTTCTTTTTAAAAATGTCCTATTTTTACAGACACCCCACCAGGCCCCAGGCCAACCTTTCAAATTCACCATCCCAGAGTCACTGGACCGCATCAAAGAGGAGTTCCAGTTTCTCCAAGCTCAGTACCACAGGTGAGTGGCTGTTCAACACACACACACACACACACACACACATACACATACACATACACATACACATACACACACACAAATACTCTGAGGCCAAGATGTCACAGTTTTTGTGCTCAGACAGTATAGGTCTAAGACATGCAGATGTGCTTGAGCCAGAGGGGTGGCGTCTGAGGTCAGATTATTATAAATCCCCTCTTATTCCCCATGTGTGCAACTGCATGTTGCTGTATTTGGGACTAGTGAGAGGTAAAGCAGTGAGCTGGAATGCCCTGCATTCACAGTAGCAGGCAGTAGGCTATATTGCTGCTGCTATAGCCCTAGACCTATAACTTCTGTTACTGGAAAAAGGTAAACAAATATGGCTCTTCCATGATTCCAAGAGGTTTTCCTGACCATGTTTATCTGAACTGAATGTTGAATGTTTTCTGGTTGTGTTCAGGATTGGTGATGGTATCTGAGGCCTCTTGCTTTGTTTTGATTGTGTCCCTGTCTTCGGCAGTTTGAAATTGGAGTGTGAGAAGCTGGCCAGTGAGAAGACAGAGATGCAGAGGCACTATGTTATGGTGAGTCCAATCAGCACAATCTATGTTCAACTCTCAACCAATCAACTCGTAGATGTTAACACTGTCAATGTGTGGCTAGATATTATTGCCACATTGTACGTGCAAGCTTACTGTTATCTCTTATTGTTGCTCACACACACACGAACAGGACTACACGCACACTCATCATTCACAAACACACATTGTCTCTCACATTCTGTGCTCAATGATCTCCAGTACATTATTGAGTTGGAGTGAATGTCACATTTTGAGGTTGTTTTGTCCTTTTCAAACACCAGTAGTATTATTCACATATCTCTCTTATGGCCAAGAAGCAGTCTACATTGAGATGTAGGAAATTGGAATTTACTGTAATCCTAGTAACTCCAACTCTGTCATCCACAGTACTATGAAATGTCTTACGGGCTGAACATTGAAATGCACAAACAGGTAAGCCTCACACACTCTTCTCTATCTCTCTTCCATAGTGTGTGTGGGTTCACCCAGGGAATGAGCTTTTAGCCTGCCAGGGAACTGGAGTGTGTTTTATCAGAGTTTATCAATGATAGATGGTGCTCTGTTTCTCTCTAGTTAGACCCGGTGGTACGAGCCCATAGGCAGGATGAATTACTCTGATTGATTGGTATTGTCTGGGGGAGTAGCCTGTTTTATTGCATTGAAGAGGCTGGGCTGGGGAAGGCATAGGAATCAATCACGGAACTCCCTGATCCAGGAAATGCAAAGGAGCACTCCCATATATCTCACACACAAGTTTGCCCCACAGGACCAGAGCACTCTGGCTCACAGCATTTACCAGTAATTACCACAGAAATCGATTGGTCAGGACAGAGGAAATTGGAGGTGGATTGGCCTGGGTGGTTTGCTGAGGAAGGATTTTTGTGGGTTCTATGTCTCTCCCCCTCTCTCTTTCTGATACTAATGCATGCCTCCTATTGTGAGGGAGATGCCGTTTCTGTTCGTTGTCTCCAGAGGGGGGCGTATTGTGAGTGATGTATCCGTACTGCCTCCTCACTGTAGCCTGTTGCTCTGGCCACTCCAGCCCCAGGCTAATGTGGCCTCCCCTTGGAGCAGTGGAAGCTGCTGAGGGGAGGACGGCTCATAATAATGGCCGGAACGGAGCAAATGGAATGGCATCAAACGCATGGAAACTATTTAAACTATGACAATTTTGTCCGATAGCTGATATTTTCCTTGCCCAAAAAAACGATACCGATATTTAGAATTTTAGCGCCTTTTTAAGCATAATAATACAGTTTAAATAGTTAACACACACATGGACGCAGCGGTCTAAGGCACTGCATCTCAGTGCAAGAGGCGTCACTACAGTCCCTGGTTCGAATCCAGGCTGTATCACATCCGGTCGTGATTGGGAGTCCCATAGGGCCGCGCAATTGGCCCAGCGTCATCCAGGTTTGGCCAGGGTAGGCCGTCATTGTATGTCCCCATTACCAGTAAAACATAATCAAAACCTATTTCTTCCACTTACTTGCTGTGCTGTTTCGTTGTTCCGTCGTTTCATTCTGAACCAGGATTTCATCATGCATGTCAAGCAGTGACGTTTCAGCTGTGTCTGTCCATGGCCTCTCTTCCTCGGTGCGCACTGTGTCTGTTTCCATCTTGTCCAGCTGTGTATGTAACATTTCACATGAACCCATTTTTTGTTGTCTGCATTGAAGTAGCGGTCCTTGTACATAGCATTGAGCATGGTGGCGACACAGTAAAGCGAGTGCCACCGAATTGCTTGTTCACAGCCTGTATGCAGTTTTGTTGCGCAGGTGTTTCAATGCCATGACAGTGGGTATCACATCTGCTGCAGGCGCAGTTGATGAACTTATTTCTCGAGTCAGTTGTTTGAATCGAGCTAGTGAGTGTTCATGTTCTCAAATTCCATTCAAATGGCAGCAGCGGTATGACAACCAGCACATTCATGAGCATGCAATACGACTTTTCTCAGTACGAAATCCTCAGCGACCCGATGTGCTGTCAGACTCCACATGATCATGGGGCTGATATCGCTGGTCCAAATGTCAGTCGTGAAGCTAATAGCAGTGACGCAATTGTATTAAAATGTTTTATTATTTTTTTGCAGTGATGCTATTACTGTGTAACTCCGGTAGGGCAACATCTGAAAAATAGCGCACTTGGTAGTATGTAAATCAAATCAAATCAAATTTTATTTGTCACATACACATGGTTAGCAGATGTTAATGCGAGTGTAGCGAAATGCTTGTGCTTCTAGTTCCGACAATGCAGTAATAACCAACGAGTAATCTAACCTAACAATTCCACAACTACTACCTTACACACACACAAGTGTAAAGGGATAAAGAATATGTACATAAAGATATATGAATGAGTGATGGTACAGAACGGCATAGGCAAGATGCAGTAGATGGTATAGAGTACAGTATATACATATGAGTAATGTAGGGTATATAAACATAAAGTGGCATAGTTTAAAGTGGCTAGTGGTAAATTTTTACATAATTTCCATCAATTCCCATTATTAAAGTGGCTGGAGTTGAGTCAGTATGTTGGCAGCGGCCACTAAATGTTAGTGGTGGCTGTTTAACAGTCTGATGGCCTTGAGATAGAAGCTGTTTTTCAGTCTCTCGGTCCCTGCTTTGATGCACCTGTACTGACCTCGCCTTCTGGATGATAGCGGGGTGAACAGGCAGTGGCTCGGGTGGTTGTTGTCCTTGATGATCTTTATGGTCTTCCTGTGACATCGGGTGTTGTAGGTGTCCTGGAGGGCAGGTAGTTTGCCCCCGGTGATGCGTTGTGCAGACCTCACTACCCTCTGGAGAGCCTTACGGTTGTGGGCGGAGCAGTTGCCGTACCAGGCGGTGATACAGCCCGACAGGATGCTCTCGATTGTGCATCTGTAGAAGTTTGTGAGTGCTTTTGGTGACAAGCTGAATTTCTTCAGCCTCCTGAGGTTGAAGAGGCGCTGCTGCGCCTTCTTCACAACGCTGTCTGTGTGGGTGGACCAATTCAGTTTGTTCGTGATGTGTACGCCGAGGAACTTAAAACTTACTACCCTCTCCACTACTGTCCCGTCGATGTGGATAGGGGGGTGCTCCCTCTGCTGTTTCCTGAAGTCCACAATCATCTCCTTTGTTTTGTTGACGTTGAGTGTGAGGTTATTTTCCTGACACCACACTCCGAGGGCCCTCACCTCCTCCCTGTAGGCCGTCTCGTCGTTGTTGGTAATCAAGCCTACCACTGTAGTGTCGTCTGCAAACTTGATGATTGAGTTGGAGGCGTGCATGGCCACGCAGTCGTGGGTGAACAGGGAGTACAGGAGAGGGCTCAGAACGCACCCTTGTGGGGCCCCAGTGTTGAGGATCAGCGAGGTGGAGATGTTGTTACCTACCCTCACCAACTGGGGGCGGCCCGTCAGGAAGTCCAGTACCCAGTTGCACAGGGCGGGGTCGAGACCCAGGGTCTCGAGCTTGATGACGAGTTTGGAGGGTACTATGGTGTTAAATGCTGAGCTGTAGTTGATGAACAGCAGTCTCACATAGGTATTCCTCTTGTCCAGATGGGTTAGGGCAGTGTCGTTGCGATTGCGTCGTCTGTGGACCTATTGGGGCGGTAAGCAAATTGGAGTGGGTCTAGGGTGTCAGGTAGGGTGGAGGTGATATGGTCCTTGACTAGTCTCTCAAAGTACTTCATGATGCCGGAAGTGAGTGCTACGGGGCGGTAGTCGTTTAGCTCAGTTACCTTAGCTTTCTTGGGAACAGGAACAATGGTGGCTCTCTTGAAGCATGTGGGAACAGCAGACTGGGATAAGGGTTGATTGAATATGTCCGTAAACACACCAGCCAGCTGGTCTGCGCATGCTCTGAGGACGCGGCTGGGAATGCCGTCTGGGCCGGCAGCCTTGGGAGGGTTAACACGTTTAAATGTTTTACTCACCTCTGCTGCAGTGAAGGAGAGCCCGCAGTTTTTGGTAGCGGGCCGTGTCAGTGGCACTGTATTGTCCTCAAAGCGAGCAAAAAGGTTATTTAGTCTGTCTGGGAGCAAGACATCCTGGTCCGCGACGGGGCTGGTTTTCTTTTTGTAATCCGGGATTGACTGTAGACCCTGCCACATACCTCTTGTGTCTGAGCTGTTGAATTGCGACTCTACTTTGTCTCTATACTGGCACTTAGCTTGTTTGATTGCCTTGCGGAGGGAATAGCTACACTGTTTGTATTCGGTCATGTTTCCGGTCACCTTGCCCTGGTTAAAAGCTTTCAGTTTCGCGCAAATGCTGCCATCAATCCACGGTTTCTGGTTTGGGAATGTTTTAATCGTTGCTGTGGGTATAACGTCTTCGATGCACTTTCCAATGAACTCGCTCACCGAATCAGCGTATTCGTCAATGTTGTTGTTGGACGCAATGCGGAACATATCCCAATCCACGTGATCGAAGCAGTCTTGAAGCGTGGAATCAGATTGGTCGGACCAGCGTTGAACAGACCTGAGCGCGGGAGCTTCTTGTTTTAGTTTCTGTTTGTAGGCTGGAAGCAACAAAATGGAGTCATGGTCAGCTTTTCCGAAAGGAGGGCGGGGGAGGGCCTTATATGCGTCGCGGAAGTTGGATTAACAATCATCCAGGGTTTTACCAGCCCTGGTAGCACAATCGATATGCTGATAGAATTTAGGGAGTTTTGTTTTCAGATTAGCCTTGATAAATCTCCTGCTACAATGAATGCAGCCTCGTTATGTGTGGTTTCCAGTTTACATAGTCAGATAAAGTTCGTTCAGGGCCATCGACGTGTCTGCTTGGGGGGTAATATATACGGCTGTGATTATAATCGAAGAGAATTCCCTTGGTAGATAATGCGGTCGACATTTGATTGTGAGGAATTCTGAGTCAGGTGAACAGAATGACTTGAGTTCCTGTATGTTGTTATGATCACACCACGTCTCGTTAATCATAAAGCATACCCCCCCGCCCCTCTTCTTACCAGAAAGATGCTTGTTTCTGTCGGCGCGATGCGTGAAGAAACCAGCTGGCTGCACCGACTCCATTAGCGTCTCTCGAGTGAGCCATGTTTCTGTGAAGCAAAGAACGTTACAGTCTCTGCTGTCTCTCTGGATTGCTACCCTTGCTCGGATTTCATCAACCTTGTTGTCAAGAGACTGGACATTGGCGAGTAGTATGCTAGGGAGTGGAGCGCGATGTGCCCGTCTCCGAAGCCTGACCAGAAGACCGCTTCGTTTGCCCCTTTTACGGCGTCGTTGTTTAGGGTCGCCGGCTGGGATCCAATCCATTGTACTGGGTGGAAGGCAAAACACAGGATCTGCTTCGGGAGAGTCATATTCCTGGTCGTAATGATGGTGAGTTGATGTTGCTCTTATATTCAGTAGTTCCTCCCGACTGTATGTAATGAGACCTAAGATTACCTGGGGTACCAATGTAAGAAATAACACGTAAAAAAAACAAAATACTGCATAGTTTCCTAGGAACGCGAAGCGAGGCGGCCATCTGTTGGTGCCGGAAGTAGTCCGGACTTAAACCCGATTGAACATCTCTGGAGAGACCTGAAAATAGCTGTGCAGCGACGCTCCCCATCCAACCTGACAGAGCTTGAGAGGATCTGGTGCTCGACCAGTCGGCAAAAGCCATCATCACCCACGACAGAGAACGGTTGATTGTCAAGGGCAATGAATTCCATTATCTTGGCATTTTAATGGATTTTGCTTTTGAGTTGTCTAGATGAAATTTTCTTACTCTTTCAAATGACTGCTCAACTTGTTGACTGCTCGATCCACACAGCAGATATTGTGGGCTAGGTTAGGAATGCTGTGCGTCATTACGTCATGTACCTACATTATATAGGTATGCACATCAGCTTTGATATCGGTTTTGTACATCGGCATTAAACCAGACATCGGGCTGATGCCGACGTTGGCATTTTTAGCTAATATCGGCTGATTCCGATAAGTTCACCGATTATATTGTGCATCCCTAATGAAAACCATGATGTATTTGATACCATTCCAACTATTCCGCGCCAGCCATTACCACAAGTCCGTCCTCCCCAATGAAGCTGCTACCAACCTCCTGTGAATTGGAGCTCCTGTCTCTGCTGCCTGGGTGTATTGAGTTTTAGGAGAATGGAGAGCAGCCCCGTTCTCCTGCTCAAATAAAGGTATTGGGGCTGAATTCTAAACTCACTCCTAGGGACTTTACGTAGATCCTAACGGAATTGAATGGAGCTCCATTAACTGGTATGGTACTAGGTCTAGCTCCATCTTGCCCTCTGATAGGTTGAAATTTAGCCTATCCAGTCCTCAGGTGAACTACAGAACCAGCAGTACCTGGGAGTTAAAGGGCGACTGCACTTCCTGATTTGGCCTTGTTTTTCATCACTGCTTATTAAGAAATGCTAGCGGCCATGACTGAAGGTAAATGAGAGTTTGATTTGGGAGTCTTTGACATTCAATCACAGCAAACAGTAGCTAGTCAATTTGAGTTACAACATTATTGAAAGCAAGCTGACAACATGCATCAAACATGTCACCAGGTTTGCTTGATGATGAGCTAGCTAGCTAACATTAGACATGCAAATCTTCCTCTCACATTACACGTTAGGGAGAGGCTATGTAATCTCCTCTCACTGTCAACTCCATTTATTTTCAGCAAACTTAAAATGTGTAAATATTTGTATGAACATAACAAGATTCAACAACTGAGACATAAACTGAACAAGTTCCACAGTCATGTGACACACAGAAATTGAATAATGTGTCGATGAACAAAGGGGGGGAGGGGGGGTTCAAAATAAAAAGTAACAGTCAGTATCTGGTGTGGCCACCAGCTACATTAAGTACTGCAGTGCATCTCCTCCTCATGGACTGCACCAGATTTGCCAGTTCTTGCTGTGAGATGTTACCTCACTCTTCCACCAAGGCACCTGCAAGTTCCCGGACATTTCTGGGGGGAATGGCCCTAGCCCTCACCCTCCGATCCAACAGGTCCCAGACGTGCTCAATGGGAATGAGATCCGGGCTCTTTGCTGGCCATGGCAGAACACTGACATTCGTGTCGTGCAGGAAATCACGCACAGAACGAGCAGTATGGCCGGTGGCATTGTCATGCTAGAGGGTCATGTCAGGATGAGCCTGCAGGAAGGGTACCATATGAGGGAGGAGGATGTCTTCCCTGTAACGCACAGCATTGCGATTGCCTGCAATGACAACAAGCTCAGTCCGATGATGCTGTGACACACCGCCCCAGACCATGACGGACCCTCCACCTCCAAATCGATACTGCTCCAGAGTACAGGCCTCAGTGTACTGCTCATTCCTTCGACGATAAACGCGAATCCGACCATCACCCCTGGTGAGACAAAACCGCGACTCGAGCACTTTTTGCCAGTCCTGTCTGGTCCAGTGATGGTGGGTTTGTGTCCATAGGCGACGTTGTTGCCTGGTGAGGACCTGCCTTACAGCAGGCCTACAATCCCTCAGTCCAGCCTTTCTCAGCCTATTGCGGAGAGGCTGAGCATTGATGGAGGGATGGTGTGTTCCTGGTGTAACTCGGGCAGTTGTTGTTGCCATCCTGTACCTGTCCCGCAGGTGTGATGTACCGATCCTGTGCAGGTGATGTTACATGTGGTCTGCCACTGCGATGACGATCAGCTGTCCGTCCTGTCTCCCTGTAGCGCTGTCTTAGTTGCAATTTATTTCCCTGGCCACACCTGCAGTCCTCAAGCTTCCTTGCAGCATGCCCAAGGCACATTCACACAGATGAGAAGGGACCCTGGGCATCTTTCCTTTGGTGTTTTTCAGAGTCAGTAGAAAGGCCGCTGAAGTGTCCTAAGTTTTCATAACTGTGACCTTAATTGCCTACCGTCTGTAAGCTATTAGTGTCTTAACGACCGTTCCATATGTGCATGTTCATTAATTGTTTATGGTTCATTGAACAAGCATGGGAAACTGTGTTTAAACCCTTTACAATGAAGATCTGTGAAGTTATTTGGATTTTTACGAATAATCTTTGAAAGGCAGGGTCCTGAAAAAGGGACATTTCTTTTTTTGCTAAGTTTATTTGGCTAGTTACATCACGGGTATCGTTGCTTAGTATCATAGCGGCATAGCCTATTAAATAATGAGCTGTAGCTGTTAATGAATAATCAACAAATCTTAGCTACTTACCAACACACCAGTCTCAGATTTAACAGTTGACAGCCCAAGTAGAAACTAGTCGGATGTAATCCATATCCTGGCCAAATGCCCATGATTGTTGAACAACTTTATGGAATCCCATTTTCTATAGAGTAGCTATATCCTGAGAAAGGGCAAGTATTAACCACACGTTTTGTCTGGTGAAGAGGTTCCAGTCGACAGGTTCGTTTTGCGTGACCGGGTGCCCTTGGTGAGCAGGACTTGCTCATTTTCAACCATTCCATATGTCCTTCACCCGCACAGGGCACCAGGCCATGTAAAGGCACCTCGCCCAGTCTTTTCACAGAAAACACTGGGTCACAATAGGCAAAAGGGGGAATTAATTGTTGACGTACAGTGCATTCAGAAAGTATTCAGACCTTTTGACTTTTTGTTACATTACAGCCTTATTCTAAAATTGATTAAATTGTTTCCCCCCCTCAATCTCACACCCCATAATGACAAAGCAAAAACAGGATTTTTGTTTTCTCAAATGTGTGTATGTATGTTTTACATAAGTATTCAGACATTTTACTCTACTTTGTTGAAGCACCTTTGGCAGCGATTACAGCCTCGAGTCTTCTTTGGTATGACCCTACAAGCTTGGCACACCTGTATTTAGGGAGTTTCTCCCATTCTTCTCTGCAGATCCTCTCAAGCTCTGTCAGGTTGGATGGGGAGCGTCGCTGCACAGCTATTTTCAGGTCTCTCCAGAGATGTTCAATCGGGTTTAAGTCCGGACTACTCAAGGACATTCAGACACTTGTCCCGAATCCACTCCTGCGTTGTCTTGGCTGTGTGCTTAGGGTCGTTGTCCTGTTGGAAGGTGAACCTTCTCCCCAGTCTGAGGTTCTGAGTGCTCTGGAGCAGGTTTTCATCATGTATCTCTCTCTACTTTGGCTCCGTTCATATTTCCCTCGATCCTAACTAGTCTCCCGGTCTCTGCCGCTGAAAAACTTCCCCATGTGCCCCCATTCACCATAGGGATGGTTCCAGGTTTTCTCCAGATGTGATGCTTGGCATTCAGGCCAAAGAGTTTAATCTTGGTTTCACTAGACCAGAGAATCTCCTTTTTAGGTGCCTTTTAGCAAACTCCAAGCGTGCTGTCATGTGCCTTTTTACTGAGGGGTGGCTTCTGTCTGGCCACTCTACCATGAAGGCCTGATTTGGGGGAGTGCTGCAGAGATGGTTGTCCTTTTAGAAGGTTCTCCCATCTCCACAGAGGAGCTCTGACAGATTGACCATCGGGTTCTTGTATAGACAGGTGTGTGCCTTTTCTAAATCATGTCCAATCAATTGAATTTACCACAGGTGGACTCCAATCAAGTTGTAGAAACATCTCAAGGATGATCAATGGAAACAACAGGATGCACCGGAGCTGAATTTCGAGTCTCATAGCAAAGAGTCTGAATACTTATGTAAATAAGGTATTTCTGTTTTTAAATTTTTTATAAATGTGCACAGATTTCTAAGCCCGTTTTCACTTTGAAAAGATGGGATATTGTGTGTAGATTGATGACGAACATTTTTTTATTTAATCCATTTTAGAATAAAGCTGTAACGTAACGAAATGTGGAAAAAGTCGAGGTCTGAATACTTCCTGAATGCACTCAAGTAAGCCAAACCAAACCCTCAAGTGATGACACAGTCCCTTACCAAACTCTGTTTATGACCCATATTATCCTATTTACACTTTTTAGTCAATTTTGACACTGGAATTCATGTTTCTGACCCGTATCGATGCCACAGGCCATTTCAAACCAGAGAAGTTGGTTATAAAGGGAAGT
Source organism: Salvelinus alpinus (assembly GCF_045679555.1). Lineage (NCBI taxonomy): Eukaryota > Metazoa > Chordata > Actinopteri > Salmoniformes > Salmonidae > Salvelinus > Salvelinus alpinus. The sequence goes on along the minus strand of NC_092104.1, from coordinate 52,043,471 downwards.
TGATCTTTAAGAGAGTGGGGTAGTTCTGAAATTCAACATATGTTCTCCTAGTCCCTGTAGGGCTCACTTTCTCTGCCACCTGGCAGGCCCTGCTGCTCAGGTCACACCCTCTGTCCTATGACCTGAAGGCCCCCAATCACTGATATCCTAGGTGATGACTTGAGAACTCATCATGATTGGGACGTGTGGTTTGTTTTGTCACCTACTACCCTAGCTGAACGCACTTATCGTCTTATGCTCTGCGTAAGGGTGTCAGTCTACTCAATGACGACAGGCGATCCTTTCAATGTAACCCTCTGGCATGTGATAACCACCATACTGTCTGAATTTTGGAGTGTGGTTGGGTAAGACACAGGCAGGTAAATCACACTTACCCACTTTGGCCCAAAGCTCTGGGTCACATGATTATTTCCTTAACCACCCCTTAATTAATCCCGTTAGCTCCCTCTAGTGATGTTACGTTTGATGCCAGGGCTCTGAGGCATGCATTGAAATCACTAAGCAGTTTACTTCGAAGCCGTGGGCAGATGCTTGTCACTTTATCAGAAGCGCGTAATCACTGACAATTGAAGCGTTGTTTTGTCGAACAGCCACCTGATTGGTTTGGTAGAAGGCAAAAAGGCACTGTGTTGATCAAAGCCTCAAGTAATGAACCTACTTTTTGACACAATTGACTGGAAATGCTCAATGCTTCAGGAAGCTTAGTTTCCCTGTAACTAGCTCCCTCCCGTGGGTTTAGCTTAGCGGTAGTGTACTGGACACAGCCTATTCCTGGCCTGCAGTACCTATCTGCTGGCTAAGAATGCCCCTCAGACATTCTGGGAAAGCACAGTGGGAGAGGCAGGTATTTTATTGCCCTAGCGAGGTATTATAGGTTATCTGCTGTGTTTCTAGGAGCTAGCCTGCGTGTGTGCTAATGATAAGCCCGTCAGGCCGAGGCTTCTGAGGGTGTGTCACATGAGGACAGGGCCTATAGCTGGGCTGCTAGAAGACTGGCTGGAGGAACTCAATTTATCTAATGTATTTTTATAAAGCCCTTTTTACATCAACATTTGTCACAGTGCTTTACAGAAGCACAGTGACTAGAAAAAACTCCCTAGACGGCCGGAACCTAGGAAGAAACCGATAGGAACCAGGCTCAGAGGGATGGCAAGTCCTCTTCTGGCGCAGCCGTGTTTTTATGTTATGGAGATTTGAGGCCGTATGTATGAGGCGTCCCAGAGAAGGAATGCTGATTTTAGGCCCAGTTTAGCCTTTTAGATCACAATGAATACGATTACATGGACAGGGGGGACCTGATCCTAGGTTGTCACTTCTGCGATGAGAAACTTGATACATATGGCCCCTGAGCCCGCACTCCAGTTTTCTCACCAGCTTTTCAAAGGCAAATGGGCTGTGTCGTGAGTGTGAGTGTCTGTGCGTGTGACTGTCTGTGCGAGTGTGTGCATGTGTCTGAGTAATATCCCATTACTGCATTCGGAGGCTCCTCTAGTTCCCCCTGTACCCTGGCCCGCCTCGTATCAATTTGTTTGGCCGATATGTAATTTCAGCTGGATCATCTGATTTGCCGCCTCCGTGGGGATATAGGGTATCCAGGCAATCGCAGTCACCTCCGGGGGCCGGATGCCCGGCCATGGTTATGAGAGTGGGACCAAATTAAATTAGGAGTGATGAGATTATTTTAAGCGCCGATGGGAGTGGAAGAATAGAAGAGTGAGACACGGTGAAACCTAATCTAAGGCTGACATGATAGCAAGGCTGGGGCCTGTCTTTGATTCACTGCTTTGTGTGTGTGTGTGTCTGCACCAGAGTATGTGAGCAAAGCTGGAGTGGCGCTAGGAGCAGAGCGTGTCCATTTTAAATAGAGCGCGGAGCGAGTTCCCCAATGGCTGGAGCATCGTCCTTCTCGCCTGCTCCAGTAGAGCTCAGGGCATACCCGTCCCAGCATGCATTTGTAGGTTACTTGTGTGCTGCTATAGCCCCTAGCTTTAGCTACTGTCATGGAATTCACAAAATATTTTCATAAGGAAACTGATTAAACACCTGGGTGCAAAATCATGGTGACTTACAAAGATGAGGAAGAGTGGGAGTGCAGTGATGTAGTGTTCACAACAAAAGACTCATTGTGAATCTGAAAATACATGGTGTACTTACGTGCACTTGCTAACAGAAAGGAATGAGGTGGGTAGCTAGTGTGTATAAATAATAAAAAATCTGATCTCTTAAAAGTTGATTTAATTTTTGTTCTATCTATTCATTAGGCTATCGTTGATTTTGGCCCAATAGGCCTGACATATATTACCTCTTTCAAAGGAGCATTCTGTTTTAATAGGGTTATTTTGCCGAAAAACCTTTAGGCCTACCTAATAGAAGGGGAAAAAGGCATCCCTGCCGAGCCTGGCAAGAGTGTCCTGAAGGGTGTTTAGCATCCCTAGTGGCTCTGCAAGAGCGGCGGGTGTGTTCTCCGCTGCCGGCCTGTGGCACCATTGCAAGAGCCTGAAGCTTGATGTTCATGCCAACCTAGTATGTCAACACACGCAAATGCTTCACAATTGTATTTATTTGTAGGCTACAGCCTTGAAATAATTGAAATAGGCTAATCATAATATAGCCTAAATAAACTGAAATATTCAATGCAACAATTTCAATGATTTTGCTGCGTTACAGTTCATATAAGCTGTCTGGGTGGCTGGTCTCAGACGTTCCCGCAAGTGAATAAGCAGGATGTGGAGGTCCTGGGCTGGCGTGGTTACACATGGTCTGCGGGTGTGAGGTCAGTTGGGACGTACTGCCAAATTCTCTAAAACAACGTTTGAGGTGGCTTATGTTATAAAAATGAACATTAAGTGCTCTGGCAACAGCGCTGGTGCACATTGCTGCAGTCAGCATGTCAATTGCACGTTCCCTCAACTTGACATCTGTGGCATTATGTTGTGTGACAAAACTGCACCATTTAGAGTGGCCTTTTATTGTCTCCAGTAGTGTTGCCCATTTTGGGGAATATTCAGAGGCAGAAACTTTCCGTGGGGATATATGGGAATTAACGGAAATATATGCAAATGAATACCATTTTAAATGTAGATGTCTTTTGCATTGGATATATTTACCATATCATATGGATACAGAAACATAAACCATTTACCTTATAATAAGTAGAAATTGCAAATGATTAAATCTCTCCAATAGAAATAAAAAAAACAAGTTAGTTATTTAGTTGACTCTTCACATGGGATGATTTCACCGAACAACAAAAGAAAGAGAATATTGAACGATCCCCAATGATCCATCGCATCTCCCTAAAATGTTTTCAACATATGTATGTAAAATGATAGTGTAGACACTAAAGCTTTGGTTGTCTTCCTCTCAGGCTTCCAGGTCTTCTCCCTGGACCTCCTCAATGTCCACCTCTTGAACATCAGACTCTGAGGCCTCATCTTCACTGTCACTTTCCAACATTGTTGAGGATTGCATGTTGTCAGGCTCAAAATGCCTCAAATTTGGCCGGATAGCCACCAATTCCTCAACCCTTGTATTGGTCAGCCTGTTGCGTGCTTTGGTGTGTGTGTGTTCCCAAACAAGGACCAATTGCACTCTGAGGCGGCTGATGTTGGTGGGATTTGGAGGCTGATGGAGGCAACAGGGGAAAGTGCCTCAGATCCACAAAGTCCCTTCCACCAGGTGGCTGATGAGATGTTGGCATGACTGCCATATTGCATCTCCATCCCAAAGCCCTTGCTTGGAAGTGTACTTCGCCAGACTGCCGAGAACCTTGCTCTCATCCAGGCCAAGGTGGCGAGACACGGTAGTGATGACAACATAGGCCTTGTTGATCTCTGCACCAGACAGGATGCTCTTGCCAGCATACTTGGGGTCCAACATGTACGCTGCTGTGTGTATCGGCTTCAAGCAGAAGTCTTCACGCTTTTTGATGTATTTCAGAACTGCAGTTTCCTCTGCTTGGAGCACAGTGAAATGGGCAGGGCAGTACGGATTTCTTCTCTTACATCGGCAAGCAGAGTCTGAACATCAGACAGGGTGGCATTGTCTCCCTCAATCCGTGCAATGGCTACTGCTATAGGTTTCAGGCTGCTTACCACTCTCTCCCAAAATACATAATCCAGGAGGATCCTCTTGATGGGGCTGTCCATATCGGCAGACTGTGATATGGCCATTTCTTGGAGAGACTCCTTCCCCTCCAGGAGACTGTCAAACATGATGACAATTCCACCCCAACGGTTGTTGCTGGGCATCGTCAATGTGGTGCTCTTATTCTTTTCACTTTGCTTGGTGAGGTAGATTGCTGCAATTACTTGATGACCCTTCACATACCTAACCATTTCATTGTCTCTCTTGTAGAGTGTATCCCTTGTTTTAGGTGCCAGGAAGTCCTTGCGGAGCAGATTCAATGCATGAGCAGCACAGCCAATGGGTGTGATGTGAGGGTAGGACTCCTCCACTTTAGGCCAAGCAGCCTTCATGTTCACAGCATTGTCTGTCACCAGTGCAAATACCTTCTGTGGTCCAAGGTCATTGATGACTGCCTTCAGCTCATCTGCAATGTAGAGACCGGTGTGTCTGTTGTCCCTTGTGTCTGTGCTCTTGTAGAATACTGGTTGAGGGGTGGAGATGTAGTTAATTATTCCTTGCCCACAGACATTCGACCACCCATCAGAGATGATTGCAATACAGTCTGTTTTCTCTATGATTTGCTTGAACTCTGTTGAACTCTGCATCCAGCAATTGAGTAGATAAAGCATGTCTGGTTCGAGGGGTGTATGTTGGGTGAAGAACGTTCAGAAATCTCTTCTAATACACATTGCCTGTGGGCATCAGAGGTGAACCAGTTGCATACACAGATCAAACAAGACATTCATCACCATTTCTCTGACTACGTTCCTCCATTGAGTCAAAAAACTTCTGAATCGAGGAAGACCATGAGATGTTGCTATCGATAAGGTTCCATAAGATTTCGATAAGATTTCATAATTTTCACCTTGAATAGAAGTAGAGGGACTTTTGTCAGAGGTTGTTTGTTGTGAGCGCTGAGGGAACGTTATGCACTTGGCCAGACGGTTCTGCATCTTTGTTGCATTCTTTGCATATGATTTGGCACAGTATTCGCAAATGTACACAGCATTTCCTTTTACATTAGCTGCAGTGAAATGTCGCCACACATCAGATGGCATTTTCCCTTAAAGATTACAAAAAACGAGAGTAGGAAAAAACAAATACAATTCCATGTGCAGATTAATAGTTAAGCAGTTAGATTAAACAACTCCTTTGTAAGATAAATGTTTTAAAATGAAACATGTATGGAAACAGGTGAATTAACACTCAGTTAGCAGGCTCAAGCAAGCTAAAACCCACATGATAGCAAAAACTAACTAGCAGAAATTGTTAACAAGTTAGAAATGATTTAAACACACTTAGCTGTAGGCTACTATTTACTAATTAACAAAAAAATAATATATTTGTTAAATCCCAAATTGTTTGCATAGTCAACTTACACACAGCTCTGACACACGCTTATCCCACCAGACATGCCACCAGGGGTCTTTTCATAGTCCCCAAATCCAGAACAAATTCAAGAAAATGTACAGTATTATATAGAACCCTTATTGCATGGAACTTCCTATCAAATATTGCTCAAATAAACAGCAAACCTGATTTAAAAAAAAAACAGATATAGCAGCACCTCGTTGCACAACGCCTATTTGATCTAGATAGTTTGTGTGTATGCATTGATATGTAGGCTGTGTGCCTTTTTAAAAATGTATGTAGTTTTGTCCTTGAGCTGTTCTTGTCTAATGATGTTCTGTATTATGTAATTATGTTCATGTTTTGTGTGGACCCCAGGAAGAGTAGCTGCTGCTTTTGTAACAGCTAATGGGGATCCTAATAAAATACCAAATACCAAAAATCTCATTAGTGTGCAAGATCTTGAAAATCAGCTGTACATGTGATGGAAGAGTGCACTGCACATGTGATGGAAGATGCAGAGTTGCAATATGTTAAGACCTAGAATTGCCTTATGTGTATCCCACAAAAAAAGGTTCACTGTTATAAGCTAACTTTTATTGATGAATTTTAAGCAAAATTCCTCAAATTCCAGGGCTTAACTTCCCATGGAAAATGTCAGGAAAGTTTCCAACCCTAGTCCCCAGCACAAAGTGTGCCTGTGTAATGATCATGCTGTTTAATCGTGTGGATGGATTATCTTGGTCAATGGAGAATTTCTCACTAATAGGGATGTAAACAAATTTGTGTACAACATTATAGAGAAATAAGCTTTTTGTGCGTATGGAACATTTCTGGGATCTTTTATTTCAGCTCATGAAACATGGGACCAACACTTGACATGTTGCGTTTAGATTTTTATTCAGTATAATTCATTTTCGTTAGGCTGCTTGCCTGGCTCTTGACCTATTTCGAGTTTTTATATGCTGTTTAATATGACATGTAGCCTATTTGAAATGATGAGCCCTTCTTACTGTCACCGTTTCATGTTTATAAAAGTACTTTTCGTTCAAATCATATGGTTTTGTTTCAATACTTCAAAACCATATGGTAGGTCTAAGTAGTCACAAAAATAGTTGGTTAAATTGTGATTTTTAATGAATGGAGCGAATTTGGAGTTGCAGCTTTTCCTCACTGCTCGGATTTCCAACAGAGAAACTGCACTCACATGCTCTGGTTTGCACACGTATGTGTGTGACTTCCCGCGTATGCCTGTGGTGTTCTCAAACATGTGCGCACAACTGCATGTGTTTTCTGTCAACTGTGGCAGCAAGCTGTTCACTAGCCCCCCCCCCCCAAGTTAATTGTGTGTATGGAGTCATTCATACCCATATTGACTAATATGTGTTGTGAGCCCATGTCGTGACCGATAGCAGCAGTTGCTCCTATGAGCAGTTAGATGTCTGCCTATCCTTCAGTAACTCTCCAGCATCACACATACATGGGGATATCAGGTGGAGTTGACCTATGCTGTACTTGGACGCAAACAGGCCGAAACGGGGAGGGACATGCCTGAACTTGTCTAATAAGAAACTCTCTAATTTTCATTGCAAAACCTTTTCTCGTTGCAAAACGTTTTGCTATCGCGTGCACTAATGCATACACCCCAGGTGGAGTTGACCTGAACATACTAGCTGTGAATACAATCGGGAATCCCTTTGGATCTCAGTGCACGGCTGAATGTAGTTGTGCGGCTATTCCAGGTGTTGTTGACATTGCCCATACTTATCCATCCTCTACTCTATCCAACAGACCGAGATTGCCAAGAGGCTCAATACCATCTGTGCACAAGTCATCCCCTTCCTCTCACAGGAGGTAAGTGTGTGTGTGTGTTCACAGTACTATGAAAGGTCTTACGGGCTGAACATTGAAAGGCACAAACGGATAAGCCTCTTGCAATCTTATTTCGCTCCCCTGTATTGTGTGTGTGTGTGTGTGTGTGCGCGCCCATGCAGCACCAACAGCAGGTGATCCAGGCAGTGGAGAGGGCCAAGCAGGTCACCATGGGCGAACTCAATTCTGTCATCGGGGTACGTGGCCTTCCCGGTCTACCACCCACAGTAAATGCACTCTCTACTACAATTTCCTGTGTTTGTGTGTACTCTGACGGTGTGTTTGTGACATTTTCTTTACTGAAATATTACTGCGTTATTTACCCAAGGATATGATACTACTGTGTTTGGCAACCGTAAGATCTGCTGTGTGTAGGCTGCTGTTTTGGATTTTCTCAACGGTTCTGGGAAGCTTTGGAGGGGGTGGGGGCTTTGCTCGATGGCTGTGGCAGGGGGTGGCAGTTGCCATTTGTGTCTTAATTGCAGGATTCTAGTGTGCGTGTATAAAGGGAGTTTGAGCGTCTGGTCCTCTCACCAAGCTGTCAGTCACCCTGTTTATGTGTGTTAAATGAGTGTAATGAAGCGTGGCCACCCTCTCACCTCTCCCCCTGCGGCTTACCCTAAAGGCGTCAGCATTCTTCAGTTCGGCTGGCACATACTCCCTTAAGACCTTTGCTTGAAAAACAAGAAAAAAAAATGGCAAGGGTGTACTGTCTCTATTTGGAGACGTTGTAGAATTAATCTAAGATGACTAAATTTCACATCTATGTAAGATGTTTTGTGCAGTATTTCTCAATTTAAAAAATAATAATATGAAAACGATTCGTCTCTCATTGAAGAATCCCTACTGTTAACCAATCACCGATGAAGGGGCGTAGATAATATATGCACAAACTCTTCCCGAACTGTTTCAGCTGGGAAGCATGTGGACACCTTAACACCCCCTAACACACAGGGCTCCCCTTGCCTCCACCAATACCTCCCCTCCATTGACTCTCACCGTGTGTGTGTGAGAGCGTCCTTTGCTGTGCTGTTTTGGCACAGCGAACAAGGGCTTGGATGGTGCGTGTGTGTTTTGGAGGGCAAGCCCAGGGATTAGCGCTGTGAAAGAGTAGGCATGGAGATGGGGATAGAGTGCTCTGGCGTCTCTCCTGTGGTTCTCTGAAGGGGGGGGGGAATCTTAGTCAATTAGGTGAGATAAAGAGGGTTGACCTTCACCACCGCCCCTCCCCCCACTCTACTGCTGAAATCTCCCTCCCCCCGTGGCAAACCTCAGGGGTTTGATTCCCGTGGCTACTGTCTGAAGACGCAATAATTTATGTTTTGGAACACAAAAGCATTTCACGCTCAGACGAGCACCTGATTTGGTGTGAAAGACACCGAGACCTGACAGCTATACGACCCCAATCCACCAGAGCCCCCACCCTCCCTGGCCTGCAGGCAGCAGCTGTAGCTCTCTAACCCCCTCCTCTCGTATCCTCCCTCCATCCTCAGGCTCTGGGCTGTGATCCCAGCTGTCACTATTGTTTATTGTTTGACCCCAGAGGGAGGTGTGTGTGTGTGTGTGTGTGTGTGTGTGTGTGTGTGTTAAAGGGGAGGTTTACTGCCTCTGACATTATTTGTAAGCATGCCACGTCGTTGAAAGCTGCTCTTGATGGAAAAACTGAAGGGTCATGAATTCCTCTATATATTTTCACATTGATCACTCGGCTCCATTTGTATATTAATGGCTTGTCGTATTGATTGACACACTTTCCAGTGGTAGGCCATATTGATTATGGATGAGTAATTGATTGCTTCTCCCTCTCTCTCCTGTAGCATCAGCATCTGTCCCACGCGCACGGCCCCCATGTCCCCCTCACCCCCCACCCGGCTGGGCTCAACCCAGCCCACTTGGGGGGAGGGGCCAGCCTGCTCGCCCTGTCCAGTGCCCTGGGGGCGCCACCGCACCACCTGGTGGGCAAAGAGGACAAGAAACACCCGGCGGAGGCCGAGCAGCTGAGAGGTGAGCAGCAGCCACACCCACTGTTACTGGGCCTGCACCTAAGGAGGAGTCTGTCTGGCCCGCACAGATAGACAAACTGAACTGACAAGACTGTATCATCATTGGGTTTGTTTTTAATAAATATACTGAAAACCACAAGTGCAGGACTCAGGATTAGAATTTCTCTCTTTTTGTGTGTTTTGTCTTGCCTCCCTCGTGTGCGCCCTGATGACCTTATCACCGTGATGCTGTGTCGTCGTTGCTATGGGAACAGAGCAAGAGCCGGGCACCGTAAGTACTTCCTGTTACCTCTGGCTGCATCCTCCTCCTCATTCCCTTCCCTACTCATTCCAACGTTCACACCTGTGTGCGTGTGTCAAATACCTTGAAACAAGCATTGTAGTTTTAATAAGAAAAGGATGAAACTAGAGAAGCAGCTAGTCCCCGGTGCTTGGGGATCTGATGCTACTTTACAACACTATACACAACGCCCTAGAACTTTTGAACTTAACCCCTGCTAATCATTTCCTAAACCCTCACTATCTTTCTAACACGCACCACTCTGTACAACCCACCATCATTGCTTTGATTCACCTCCATTTTCCCTCATTCTCACAACCACCTGGGCTTCATTTACACATGCATCCATGGCTTTTGAGTGTGTGTGTGTGCCTCTTAGGTAAACATCATGGCTGGTGGGAGGGGAGGGAATGACGCTGGAGAGAATAGTAGACATTTTACGGGCTCCTGACCAATTGTGATATTTTGTTTATTTTGCGCTCATCTTAACTTTTGTACATAATGTTTCCACCATTTCTTATGATTGAAAAAAGCTTCTGGACATCAGAACAGCGATCGCTAACCTCAATTTGGATGATGATTTCTACTTCAATGAGTCCGAGGGAATGGACATATTGCTCATCCCGGACCAGGCCCAAATCCCTGACACTCGAAAAAAGGAAGAGCCGACGTTGAAGGGGTGGATAAACCGCAGCTACCCTCTGTTGGCGAACTTGCAATCTTTGGAAAATAAACTGGACGAGCTCCGTTCGAGACTATCCTATCAACGTGATCTGAAGAACTGTAATATCCTATGTATCTCAGTCGTTGCTGAACAAGGACATGGAAAAACTTAATCTAGCTGTTTTTCCTTTACATTCGCAAGACAGAACGGCAGCGTCGGGTAAGCTCGGGGGGGTGTGTGTCTCTTAACAACAGCTGGTGCGCAATCGCTAATATTATCGAAATCTACTCGCCTGAGGTAGAATACCTTATGATAAGCTGTAGACCAGCTTATATATATAGGTAGGTAGGTGTACAGTTGAAGTCGGAAGTTTACATACACCTTAGCCAAATACATTTAAACTCAGTCTTTCACAATTCCTGACATTTAATCCTAGAAAGAATTCCCTGTTTTAGGTCAGTTAGGATCACCACTTTATTATAAGAATGTGAAATGTCAGAATAATAGTAGAGAGAATGATTTATTTCAGCTTTTATTTCATTCATCACATTCCTAGTGGGTCAGAAGTTTACATACACTCAATTAGTATTTGGTAGCATTGCCTTTAAATTGTTTAACTTGGGTCAAACGTTTCGGGTAGCCTTCTATAAGCTTCCCACAATAAGTTGGGTGAATTTTGGCCCATTCCTCCCGACAGAGCTGGTGTAACTGAGTCAGGTTTGTATGCCTCCTTGCTCGCACACGCTTCTTCAGTTCTGCCCACAAATTTTCTATAGGTTTGAGGTCAGGGCTTTGTGATGGCCACTCCAAAAACATTTCCTTTGTTGTACTTAAGCCATTTTGCCACAACTTTGGAAGTATGCTTGGGGTCATTGTCCATTTGGAAGAGTCATTTGCGACCAAGCTTTAACTTCCTGACTGATGTCTTGAGATGTTGCTTCAATATATCCACCTAATTTTCCTGCCTCATGATGCCATCTATTTTGTGAAGTGCACCAGTCCTTCCTGCAGCTAAGTACCCCCACAACATGCTGCTGCCACCCTCGTGCTTCACGGTTGGGATGGTGTTCTTGGGATTGCAGGCCTCCCCCTTTTTCCTCCAAACATAACGATGGTCATTATGGCCAAACAGTTCTATTTTTGTTTCATCAGACCAGAGGACATTCCTCCAAAAAGTACGATCTTTGTCCCCATGTGCAGTTGCAAACCATAGTCTGGCTTTTTTATGGCGGTTTTGGAGCAGTGGCATCTTCCTTGCTGGGCGGCCTTTCAGGTTATGTCGATATAGGATTTGTTTTACTGTGGATATAGATACTTTTGTACCTGTTTCTTCCTGCATCTTCACGTGTTCTGGGATTGATTTGCACTTTTCGCACAAAAGTACGTTCATCTCTAGGAGACAGAACGCGTCTCCTTCCTGAGCGGTATGACGGCTGCGTTGTCCCATGGTGATTACACTACTATTGTTTGTACAGATGAACGTGGTACCTTCAGGCGTTTGGCAATTGCTCCCAAGGATGAACCAGACTTGTGGAGGTCTACCATTTTTTTTTTTCTGAGGTCTTGACTGATTTCTTTTGATTTTCCAATGATGTCAAGTAAAGAGGCACTGAGTTTGAAGATAGGCCTTGAAATACATCCACAGGTACTGCTCCCATTGACTCGGGCTAATTGACATCATTTATCAGAAGCTTCTAAAGCCATGACATCGTTTTCTCCAATTTTCCAAACTGTTTAAAGGCACAGTCAACTTAGTGTATGTAAACTTCTGACCCACTTGAATTGTAATACAGTGAATTATAAATGAAATGGTCTGTTTGTAAACAATTGTTGGGAAAATTACTTGTCATGCACAAAGTAGATGTCCTAACTGACTTGTCAAAACTATAGTTTGTTCACACGAAATTTGTGGAGTGGTTTAAAAACGAGTTTTAATGACTCCAACCTAAGTGTATGTAAACTTCTGACTTCTTCAACTGTGTGTGTGTGTGTATATATATATATATATATACAGTGCTCAAAAAAGTAAAGGGAACACAAACAACACAATGTAACTCCAAGTCAATCACACTTCTGTGAAATCAAACTGTCCACTTAGGAAGCAACACTGATTGACAATAAATTTCACATGCTGTTGTGCAAATGGTATAGACAAAAGGTGGAAATTATAGGCAATTAGCAAGACACCCCCAATAAAGGAGTGGTTCTGCAGGTGGTGACCACAGACCACTTCTCAGTTCCTATGCTTCCTGGCTGATGTTTTGGTCACTTTTGAATGCTGGCGGTGCTTTCACTCTAGTGGTAGCATGAGACGGAGTCTACAACCCACACAAGTGGCTCAGGTAGTGCAGCTCATCCAGGATGGCACATCAATGCGAGCTGTGGCAAGAAGGTTTGCTGTGTCTGTCAGCGTAGTGTCCAGAGCATGGAGGCGCTACCAGGAGACAGGCCAGTACATCAGGAGACGTGGAGGAGGCCGTAGGAGGGCAACAACCCAGCAGCAGGACCGCTACCTCCGGCTTTGTGCAAGGAGGATTAGGAGGAGCACTGCCAGAGCCCTGCAAAATGACCTCCAGCAGGCCACAAATGTGCATGTGTCTGCTCAAACGGTCAGAAACAGACTCCATGAGGGCCCGACGTCCACAGGTGGGGGTTGTGCTTACAGCCCAACACCGTGCAGGACTTTTGGCATTTGCCAGAGAACACCAAGATTGGCAAATTCGCCACTGGCGCCCTGTGCTCTTCACAGATGAAAGCAGGTTCACACTGAGCACATGTGACAGACGTGACAGAGTCTGGAGACGCCGTGGAGAACGTTCTGCTGCCTGCAACTTCCTCCAGCATGACTGGTTTGGCGGTGGGTTAGTCATGGTGTGGGGTGGCATTTCTTTGTGGGGCCGCACAGCCCTCCATGTGCTCGCCAGAGGTAGCCTGACTGCCATTAGGTACCGAGATGAGATCCTCAGACCCCTTGTGAGACCATATGCTGACACATGCACATTTGTGGCCTGCTGGAGGTCATTTTGCAGGGCTCTGGCAGTGCTCCTCCTTGCACAAAGGCGGAGGTAGCGGTCCTGCTGCTGGGTTGTTGCCCTCCTACGGCCTCCTCCACGTCTCCTGATGTACTGGCCTGTCTCCTGGTAGCGCCTCCATGCTCTGGACACTACGCTGACAGACACAGCAAACCTTCTTGCCACAGCTCGCATTGATGTGCCATCCTGGATGAGCTGCACTACCTGAGCCACTTGTGTGGGTTGTAGACTCCGTCTCATGCTACCACTAGAGTGAAAGCACCGCCAGCATTCAAAAGTGACCAAAACATCAGCCAGGAAGCATAGGAATGAGAAGTGGTCTGTGGTCACCACCTGCAGAACCACTCCTTTATTGGGGGTGTCTTGCTAATTGCCTATAATTTCCACCTTTTGTCTATTCCATTTGCACAACAGCATGTGAAATTTATTGTCAATCAGTGTTGCTTCCTAAGTGGACAGTTTGAATTCACAGAAGTGTGATTGACTTGGAGTTACGTTGTGTTGTTTAAGTGTTCCCTTTATTTTTTTGAGCAGTGTATATATAATCTCACACACACCAGTCAAAAGTTTGGACACCTGCTCTTTCAAAGGTTTTTCTTTATTTTTAGTATTTTCTACGTTGTAGAATAATAGTGAAGACATCAAAACTATGAAATAACACACATGGAATCATGTAGTAACCAAAAAAGTGTTAAACAGATCAAAATATATTTGGGATTCTTCAAAGTAGACACCCTTTGCCTTGATGACCGCTTTGCCAACTCTTGGCATTCTCTCTACTAGCTTCAACTGAAATGCTTTTACAACAGTCTTGAAGGGTTTCCCAGATATGCTGAGCACTTGTTGGTATGCAGTTGCCATACGAAGCGGTGATGCAGCCAGTCAAGATGCTCTCTGACCTTGTAGGCTGTGTCATTGTCGATCAAGATTACCACAGTGATGTGGTCTTCAAACATAATGATGGTGTTGGAGTCATGCGCAGCCACGCAGTCGTGGGTGAACAGTGAGTACAGGAGGGGACTAAGCACGCCATGACCAGCCCTTCAAAGCACTCGCATAGATACACTTCCACACACTTCACATATGCTGCTGCTACTCTGTTTGTCTATCCTGATTGCTTAGTCACTTTTATCCCTACCTACATGTACATATTACCTCAACTACCTCGTGCCCCTGCACATTCACATAGTACCGGTACTCCTTGTACATTATATTTCCTCGTTATTTTGTGTGACTATATCCCTATTTTTTTTCACATTTTTCAAGTCTGCATTGTTGGGAAACGGCTCGTAAGAAATAATTTCACTAAAGTCTACACCTGTTGATTTTGGCGCATGTGACAAATAACATTTGAGGGGGCTGGGGTGTTGGGCTGTATCTCTGATCTGGATCGGCTTCTCTCGGTGGGTGGGTGGGGGCTCTCCCTTCACTGCCCCTGCATTGTGAGCAGATTGCTCCTCCCACTCTCCTAATCCCACGCTTAAAGGGTCTCATTGTGTTTAATACAGCTACTGACAGGGGGGAGCATTGTATGACCTGAGAGAACGGCGGGAAATTGCTTGTGTTTTGTGGGTCAGCAATCTGCTTTCTAAAGCCTTTAAATAATGTTCCCCCTGAGAGGGAGGGTGTGAAGGAGCCTTTGGCTGGGGACAAGGAGAGGGGATGCATGGGGAGAAAGAGGGGGGGCCTCTCTCCCCCACGGCCTGTCGGTTGAGGCTGTGTGTATGTCTCTGCTGCTCCTGGAGGCACATTTTCAATGACAGACTTAGGCCTAAATGGACTCCAACATGATGGGCTAATCCACAGAGTCAGGGGAGCTGGGGGAGGGGATGGTGGAAGTGAATCACACACACACACAAAGTACACACTGCCCTTTAGCTGCCGCTGTAAAAGCTGGACAGGGCTAGGAGAGGGAGGACTGATAGAGCGGCAGAACAACTCACACTAATCAGGGCCTTCTCGCTGTATGGTTGTGTTGCTCCCATGTGCCCGAAATGAATATGTATGTGTAACCCCACCACTATCCAAATGGTGTAGTTGTGGGGACTTCCCTTGGCCTATAGCACATATCTGCTATTTCCTTATTTCTTTCCACCTTGCTTCTTCTCATCCTCTCTTCCTGTCTTTGGCAGAGTAATACCCTGCCGGTTGCTGACAGTTTGAGGAACTCAGACAAGCACCGCAACGGACCTGAACTCCCCAACGACACCAAGAAGAGGAAAGTAGAGGACAAGGACTCTAGTCATTATGTAAGCAGCAGCAGTGAGGGTGATAGCTGTGTGTGTGTGTGTGAACGGTGAATGACATTGACACACCTTTTGTCCCCACAGGATAGTGATGGAGAGAAGAGTGATGACAACCTGGTGGTGGATGTATCCAATGAGGTACGTGTGTGTGTAAGTGTGTCAAATAAAATAAAATTGTATTTGGCACATTTATTTAGATG
This sequence comes from Salvelinus alpinus, assembly GCF_045679555.1. Classification (NCBI taxonomy): domain Eukaryota; kingdom Metazoa; phylum Chordata; class Actinopteri; order Salmoniformes; family Salmonidae; genus Salvelinus; species Salvelinus alpinus. The sequence goes on along the minus strand of NC_092104.1, from coordinate 52,027,696 downwards.
TTATTGCAGGTGTAGTGAAATGCTTGTGTTCCTAGCTCCAACAGTGCAGTAGTATCTAACAATACACACATCTCAAAGCAAAAGAATGGAATTAAGAAATGTGTTAATATTAGGACGAGCAATGTCGGAGTGGTATTGACTCAAATACAGTACATTACAATATATACATATGAAATGAGTAAAACGGTATGTAAACATTATTAAAGTCACCAGTGTTCTATTATTGAAGTGACCACTGATTCCATGTCTATGTACATAGTGCAGCAGCCTCTAAGGTGCGGGGTTGAGTAACCAGGTGGAGGCCGGTTATTGATGGCTATGCAGTCTGATGGCCTTGAGATAGAATCTGGTTTTCAGTCTCTCTGTCCCAGCTTTGATGCACCTGTACTGACCTCGCCTTCTGGATGATAGCGGGGTGAACAGGCCGTGACTCGGGAGGTTGATGTCCTTTGGACATCCTGTGACTCTTTCTGACGTATACATGCCGGTCTTTTAGGGAAAGGAAAGGGAGGAGACCTAGTCAGTTGCACAACTGAATGCATTCAACTGAAATGTGTCTTCCAGATTTAACCCAACCCCTCTGAATCAGGCCTCGCTAGATGGCTCAAAGCAACTCTATGGATGCCGTATGGGCCCTGGTCAAAAGTAGTGCACTATATAAGAAATAGAGTGCCATTTGGGACGCATTTAATCATTTCACATCAGGGGAAGTAGGGCGCTGAGTGTGAGTCAGTGTGTGTGACACCCCCCCCCCCCCCCCCCCCTCCAGGATCCTGCCTCCCCTCATGGTACGCCCCTGCCCTCCCCCAGAGAGAATGGGCTGGACAAGACACGCCTCCTGAAGAAGGACCCATCCTGTAGCCCCGCCTCCACAGCCTCCTCTGCAAGCTCCTCCTCCCTCAAGTCCAAAGAGATGGGAATGGTGGGTGTGGCCAAAGCTCTCCATACACTGATACTTTTCGCTGTCTGAAGAAGTCTTTAATCCTGGGTCACAGAAACACACACTTTTTAATGGACCTTCCCATTTCCCTCTAAAGAGTGGTGGAATGTCTTATCTCTTACCACCTTCCTCAATCCATCCCTTGATTTCTCTCTCTTTAATGGTGTGATATCTGGGTAACGACAGCCTATATGTTTCCATGGCAGCGTGACAAGCCGGGTACGCCTCAACCGAAGTCGAGCACTCCCACTCACCGAGGAGACTCCACCCCCGGACCCAGTGCCACACCCACTCTCCGCCCCAGCCTATCCAAGCCCCCCTCCATGGAGCTACCTCACCCACCTAGTAAGAGAAACTTCACCCCATTTTGAATTGACCTCAGTACCTTTTCCAATCATACCTAACAGCCTATAGTATAGGCTACCTACTAATATGTATTTGTTTAGTTTAATTAAAGGCGTACTCCACTCAAACTAATATTTTAATATTAGTATCACTGTTAATACAATCCCAAAAATGTTTTGCATGTCAGCAGTCAAGTTTTGAAGATGGAGCACTTTCTGTAAAGAGTTCAAACTTGCCTTTAGGATGCGTTTTGCGTCATATGGTTATGAATATGCTGCACTCTGACTGCACCGCAGATACATTAAACCCATCTGAAAACAGCTCTTGTCTACTCCCTAGCCGCTGGTCTGCGGACTCCGCTGGCGGTGTCAGGGCCGTACCCCGGGCCGTTTGGCATGCTGCCTCACGCCGCCATGAATGGGGAGCTGGCAAGTGCCGGCGCAGGCTACGCCGGCCTCCACAACATGTCCCCTCAGATGAGCGCTGCAGCGGCTGCCGCTCTGGCTGCTTACGGACGCTCCCCTATGGTGGGTGTGTGTGCTCGGGTGTCTCTTATTCCATATTGTGCGATCATTGCGTGTCTAAACAGCTAAATGTCGGTATGTTTGTGTAGGATCCGTTGCGGTATCTACTGACCTCATTTCTCTGGTGTGTGTGCGTGCCTGTGGCTGTTTGAGTATGTACTCCTTATCATCACTCTGTGTGTACTCATCATCCCTCTGTGTGTGTTCTCCCTCAGGCCGGCTTTGACCCTCATCCTCACATGAGAGTCCCTGGAATGACCCCGAGCTTATCAGGCATCCCTGGAGGCAAACCGTGAGTTGCGTGTGTTCCGTATATAAACTGTAGGAGAGTGTCTTTTATAGCACTATGTTCTCTGTAGTAGCAAGACAAATATCCCCAAATGTGTTTCATGCCTCAATTCCACCTGTCCCCCTCTTACTCGACCTTCTCCTCTCAGAGCCTACTCCTTCCATGTTAGCGCCGATGGACAGATGCAGCCGGTACCGTTCCCTCCAGATGCCCTGGTGGGCCCTGGCATCCCGCGCCATGCACGCCAGATCAACACGCTGAACCACGGTGAGGTGGTCTGTGCTGTCACCATCAGCAACCCCACGCGCCATGTCTACACAGGCGGCAAGGGCTGCGTCAAGGTCTGGGACATCAGTCACCCTGGCAACAAGAGTCCTGTGTCCCAACTGGACTGCCTGGTGAGTGCTAGACCTAATATACACACTGTTATCCAAAATCACTGTTAATACAGTTAAAGCACGTATTCGGTAGCATTGTTCTTCAACCAACATCACAGGATGTGTGTTTGTGGGCAGGGTACATGCTTTAAATATACACCTACAGTACCAGTCAAGTTTGGACAAACCTACATTTTTCTTTATTTGTAATATTTTCTACTATGTAGAATAACAGTTAAGACATTAAAACTATGAAATAACACATATGGAATCATGTGTTAAACAATTCTAAATATATATTGGCATTCTCTCAACCAGCTTCATGAGGTACATTAGTCACCCGGAATACATTTCAATTAACAGGTGTGCCTTGGTAAGTTAATTTATGGAATTTCTTTCCTCCTTAATGCGTTTGAGCAAATCAGTTGTGTTGTGACATGGTAGGGGTCGTATACAGAAGATAGCCCTATTTGGTAAAAGACCAAGTCCATATGGCACAGAACAGCTCAAATAAGCAAAGATAAACTACAGTCTATTACTTTAAGAGATGAAGGTCAGTCAATGCAGAAAATTACGAATTTTGAAAGTTTCTTTGTGCAGTCGTAAAAACCATCAAGCGCTATGATGTAACTGTCTCTCATGAGGACCGCCACAGGAAAGGAAGACCCAGAGTTACCTCCGCTGCAGAGGATAAGTTCATTAGAGTTACCAGCCTCAGAAATTGCAGCCCAAAAAATTGCTTCACAGAGTTCAAGTAACAAACACATCTCAACATCAACTGTTCAGAGGAGACTGTGTGAATCAGGCCTTCATGGTTGAATTGCTGCAAAGAAACCATTACTAAAGGACACCGATGAGAAGAAGAGACTTGCTTGGGCCTAGAAACACGAGCAATGGACATTAGACCGGTGGAAATCTGTCCTTTGGTCTGATGAGTCCAAATTTGACTAAAATTTGCGGTTCGAACCGCCGTGTCTTTGTGAGACGCAGAGTAGGTGAACGGATGATCTCTGCATGTGTGGTTCCCACCGTGAAGCATGGAGGAGGTGGTGTGGGGGTGTGCTTTGCTGGTGAAACTGTTGGTGAATTATTTAGAATTCAAAGCACACTTAACCAGCATGGCTACCTCAGCATTCTGCAGCGATACGCCATCCCATGTGGTTTGCGCTTAGTGGGACTATCATCCTGTTTTCCACAGGACAATGACCCAACACACCTCCAGGCTGTGTAAGGGCTATTTGACCAAGAAGGAGAGTGATGGAGTGCTGCATCAGATTATCTGGCCTCCACAATCACCTGACCTCTACCCAATTGAGATGGTTTGGGATGAGTTGGACCACAGAGTGAAGGAAAAGCAGCCAACAAGTGTTCAGCATATGTAGGAACTCCTTCAAGACTGTTGGAAAAGCATTCCAGGTGAAGTTGGTTGAGAGCATGCCAAGAGTGTGTAAAGCTGTCAAGGCAAAGGGTGGATACTTTGACGAATCTCAAATATAATATATATTTTGATTTGTTTAACACTTTTTTGGTTACTACATGATTCCATATGTGTTATTTCATAGTTTTGATGTCTTCACTATTATTCTACAATGTAGAAAATAGTAAAAATAAAGAAAAACCTTTGAAAGAGCAGGTGTCCAAACTTTTGACTGGTACTGTACGTACCATTTTGTGTGCATAGTTTGTGTATTAGAGACAAAAAATAACTTTGTGCACGCGCTTGTCAGAACCGAGACAACTATATCCGCTCGTGCCGGCTGCTCCCCGACGGCCGGACGCTCATCGTGGGGGGCGAGGCCAGCACATTGTCAATCTGGGACCTAGCCACGCCCACTCCGCGCATCAAGGCGGAGCTGACCTCCTCAGCCCCGGCCTGCTATGCCCTGGCCATCTCCCCTGACTCCAAGGTGTGCTTCTCCTGCTGCAGCGATGGGAACATCGCCGTCTGGGACCTGCACAACCAGACCCTGGTCAGGTAAGGACCACATGGGAGAATACATTGCCAATAGGTAGCAGGTAGAAATTAGTAGCCTCTAACCACTGGTCCAGTGTCAGATATTGTTTCATCCCCCTAATGGTTAGTCATGTGTGCATACTGTTTCATATGGGTGGCTCCATATGAATTGAACCCACAGCCCTTGGCATTGCAAGCCAAGCCAACCAACTGAGCCACACAGGACCACGTATTTTTGATAACATCTGTTAATTGTGTTTGTGTGTGTTTATCACAGACAGTTCCAGGGCCACACAGACGGAGCCAGCTGTATTGACATCTCCAACGATGGGACCAAGCTGTGGACTGGTGGGCTGGACAACACCGTACGCTCCTGGGACCTAAGAGAGGGACGCCAGCTGCAGCAGCACGACTTCACCTCACAGGTACATGCACGCACACACGCACTCCTGAAAGACACAGAACAGCTCCAGCAGCACGACTTGAACCAGAGGTTCACACACACCCTGCAAACACACAGGCAGGGCTCTAAAGTGTGACCAATTTGGGTGCGTATACAACTAAATATTTAGCTGTGTGACCAGGGTTTTTATTTTGGGAGCACGGTGCGACTATGATAAAAGTATCCCAGATAATAATTGTTGCAATGATAAGGCTTTGCTGTACCGTTGTTTTTGAGTGCCCTGAAGGGTAAAAGCGAGTGCAAATTCGTTAGCGTCATGGTTGCACCATTACTACAGCGAAAACGGCTTGCTTCTAGCCCTACCAGGTCAAAAGATCTAACCTATTAGACATAAGTAATGGACATTATCAAACAAAACAATGATTTATTGTGGAACTAGGATTCCTGGCAGTGCATTCTGATGAACATAATCAAAGGTAAGGGAATATTTATGATTTAATTTCGTTTCTGTTGACTCCAACATGGCGGAGAAATGTTGTTAATTCTGAGCGCTGTCTCAGATTATTGCATGGTGTGCTTTTTACGTAAAGTTTTTTTCAAATCTGACACAGCGGTTGCATTAAGAACAAGTGTATCTTTAATTCTGTGTAAAACATGTATCTTTCATCAAAGTTTATGATGAGTATTTCTGTTATTTGACGTGGCTCTCCGCAATTACTCAAGATATTTTGGAGGCATTTCTGAACATGTCGCCAATGTAAACCGAGATTTGTGGATATAAATATGCACATTATCGAACAAAACATAAATGTATTGTGTAACATGATGTCCTATGAGTGTCATCTGATGAAGATCAAAGGTTAGTGATTAGTTTTCTCTCTCTTTCTGCTTTTTGTGACCATCTTTTGCTGGGAAAATGGCTGTGTTTTTCTGTGGCTATGTACTGAGCTAACATAATTGTTTGGTGTGCTTTCCCCGTAAATCCTTTTTGAAATCAGACATGTTGGCTGGATTCACAACATGTGTAGCTTTAATTTGGTGTCTTTCATGTGTGATTTCATGAAAGATAGGTTTTTATAGTAATATATTTGAATTTGGCATGCTACATTTTTTCTGGATTTTGGCCAAGTGGGATGCTACCGTCCCACCTATCCTAGAGAAGTTAATGGTGTTGTAGTAGTGCTTGGTCATGCAGTTGTGGGTGAACATGGTGTACAGGAGGGGGCTAAGCACGCACCCGAGGGGTCCACGTGTTGAAGATCAGCATGGCAGATGTGTTGTTGCCTACCCTTACCACCTGGGGGCAGCCAGTGAGAATTCTCACTCCCTGTTTGGATTTTATCTCAGGTTTTTGCCTGCCATATGAGTTCTGTTATACTCACAGACATCATTCAAACAGTTTTAGAAACTTCAGAGTGTTTTCTATCCAATAGTAATACTAATATGCATATATTAGCATCTGGGACAGAGTAGGAGGCAGTTCACTATGGGCACGCAATTCATCCAAAAGGGAATATGCTGCCCCCTATATCAAAGAAGTTAAGGGCTTGTAAGTAAGCATTTCACGGTAAGGTTGTTGTTTTCGGTGCAAGTAAGATTTTTTTTTATACGTTTAGCCTTCTAGCAGGATGCTATTAGCTTAACACCTAAGGAGTGAATTGTAAAGAGGAGAAAGGCAGGGTTGTTTGTTGTGGCAGCTGTGTCTGTCTCTGTGTCGATTTCTCACGCCCCTGAACACACGCATACACTGATTAGAGACCGGTTTCCCAATAGCGATGGAACTTAAATTTCTTTCCTACAATGGCCGAAGATGCAACATGCGTTTCCCCCAAATACCACGCAGAGAGAGAGGTTGCTAAGAGTATATGTCGATACTGATAGGATCGAAAGAAACGAAGTGCTGCTCTCGGATCAGCTTTCTCCATTCACATTTTTCCTTAACATTAGAATTATTTCACAATTCTGACGAGGGATCAGCTCATAGAGAGATTTCCACCTACGGCTGCAAATATTGAGGCAGCTTATTCTGTTTACCCAATAAAAATGCACAAATTCACCATGTTAGGCTACACATCATTAAATGTATTGAGACAAATTAGACAGCCTACAAGTAGCGAAATGGAGCTCAATTGATTGAACGTTAAATTCATTTCAATTGGATTGAAATAGGCCTGTAGCCTACAGTTTTATGTTTTAATGCAGTCAACTAATTTTTCATTTTAAGCGTATTTATTTTATACGTCGCTTGTTTGTATCAATTGCAAACACATTGGTAAGTTTGTATTTGTAGTGATCTTTGTTCTGAAGTTATCGGCGGTCACAAGGAGACTGATAAATCATATGATTTATCAATGTTCTTCTCTGTATAAAGTGACACGGGAGGGCAAAAAAAGCATCTAATGACACACTTAGCTGTTCTACAAGTGGTCTGAGGCAGGTGTTTAGTTTACGAGCGTTTTCAAGTGCAACGTTAATAACGATGCTTTTGGGAAACCGGGCCCTGGTTGTCCCCTGCCCTTTCTCTAAATCTTCTCTCTGGGATACTACTGTATGTATCTGTCTATCTCTCACGCACATGACCACACACACATGGACCATGTTGTCCCTCTGCCCCCTCTCCAGATCTTTTCTCTGGGGTACTGTCCGACGGGAGAGTGGCTGGCGGTGGGGATGGAGAGTAGTAATGTGGAGGTGCTCCATGTCACCAAGCCAGACAAGTACCAGCTCCACCTCCACGAGAGCTGTGTGCTCTCTCTCCAGTTTGCTTCCTGTGGTAAGGCCATGTCACCAGAGCTCTGGGGCTGACGTGCTCAAGATTTGTGTATTTTTGCGTCTCAAATGGCACCCTATTCCCTATGTAGTGCACTACTTTTGACCATGCTCAATAGAGCTCTATATAGCATTGGGGGCCATTTGGGACACATACTATGTCTTTGTTAGCTGTGTACTGTAACTTGATGTACAGTATCAGTCAAAAGTTTGGACACCTACCCATTCAAGGGTTCTTCTTTATTTTAACTTTTTTCTACATTGTAGAATAATAGTGAAGACATCAAAACTATGAAATGGCACATGGAATCATGTAGTAACCAAGAGTGTGCAAAGCTGTCATCAAGGCAAAGGATGGCTACTTTGAAGATTCTTTATGTTCGATGCATCTGAACAACGATGTTACTGGTGTTTGTCTCCATGTATACTGAGGTTATGTTGGCAATTTCTAACTGATGGAACTGGCCCCCAAATGAGTCGCCTTTCCCTGGTTCATTTTCCACTTTGAACCGAGATGTATTAAACTCCCTGTTTAATACAGGTATGCAGTTCAACTATTTTTGTTGACCTAGTAGACAGCCTTATATTCGGTTTTCATTGGAGAATCTCAATTGTATTTCGTTGACTCCTCGTGTCCTCTCTCCTCCTCAAAATCCATTGGAGGAGAAGGTCAGAGGGGAGGGACTTCTGACTTTATCATCCAGTGGGTTTTAAGGAGGTGAGGAGTCAAGGAAATGCAATTGGCTCTCTCCTTGTTTCCTCATATACAGTAGCTCTAATCCTAACTTGATGTGATTGATTGTTTTTTAAATTCATTTTATTTATACTCTGGGTTCTCTGGGATTTGGCCCCTGCATCCACAGTAGTATCTGTCCTAGCTCTACTGTATGTCTATGTGATTCCTAAAGCTCTGTCTCCTATTTCTCTGCCTGCCCAGGTAAATGGTTTGTGAGCACAGGGAAGGATAACCTGCTGAATGCGTGGAGGACACCGTACGGAGCCAGTATATTCCAGGTACACACACACACACCTGTCCACTTGGACAACCGTCTGTTCACTCCGACGGCCTACCTACCAACATGTTTTATTTATCTTGTATCAAGGCTGGGTGTTGATCTTGCACTAATCTTTCCCTCAATCTTTCTCGCTCTCTTGCTCTCTCTCTCTCTAACTCTAGTCGAAGGAGTCTTCGTCAGTGCTAAGCTGTGACATCTCAGTGGATGATAAGTACATAGTTACAGGTTCTGGAGATAAGAAGGCCACTGTCTATGAAGTCATCTACTAGACTGCACTGGTGAGCACTATGATCAGCAACTGACAACCCAAAGTAGCTTTCACTGTCCTAAAACCAACCCTGGGTCAGGGGATACTGCAGAAAATTCTACACCCTTTGACTTTTTCCACATTTTGTTGTGTTACAGCCTGAATTTAGATTTCTTTTTGGTCACTGGCCTACACAAAATACCCCATAATGTCAAATGGGTTTTGAGTCAATAAGTATTCAACCCCTTTGTTATGGCAAGCCTAAATAGGAGTAAAAATGTGCTTAACAAGTCACACAATACGTTGCATGGACTCTGTGTGCAATAATAGTGTTTAACATGATTTTTGAATGACTACCTCATCTCTGCACCCCACACAGACAGTGCAATTATCTGTAAGGTCCCTCAGTCGAGCAGTGAATTTCAAACACCAATTCAACAACAAAATACCAGGGAGGTTTTCCAATGCTTCGAAAGATGTGCACCTATTGGTAGATGGGTGAAAAAGCAGACATTGAATATCCCTTTTTAAATAACTTCCCATAGTGGTTAAACTTCGGATGGTGTATCAATACACCCAGTCACTACAAAGATACAGGCATCCTTGCTAACTCAGTTGCCGAGGAGGAAGAAAACCACTCAGGGATTTCACCATGATACCAATGGTGACTTTAAAATTGTTTAATGGCTGTGTTAGGAGAAATCTGATGATGGATAGCATTGTACTTACTCCACAATGCTAACCCAATTGACAGCGTGAAAAGAAGAAAGCCTGTACAGAATACAAATATTCCAAAACATGCATCCTGTTTGCAACAAGGCACTAAAGTAATACTTCAAAAAATGTGGCAAAGCAATTAACATTTTGTCCTGATGTTTGGGACAAATCCAATACAACACATTACTGAGTACCACTCTCCATATGTTCAAACATAGTGATGGCTGCATCATGTTATCGGTATGCTATTAATTGTTAAGGACTGGGCATAAAAAAAAATACAAATAAGGAATGGAGCTAAGCACAGGCAAAATCCTAAAGGATAACCTGGTTCAGTCTGCTTTCTGCTAGACACTGGGAGATTACTTCACCTTCAGCAGGACAATAGCCTAAAACACCAGGCCACTGGAGTTGCTTACCAAGAAGACAGTGAATGTTCCTGAGTGGCCTAGTTACATTTTTCACTTAATTCTATGAAGAGACTTAAAAATGGTTGTCTAGCAATGACCATAACCAATTTGACAGAGCTTGAATCATTTTGAAAAGAATAATGGGCAAATGTTGCCCAATCCAGGTGTGGAATGTTCTTAGAGATTTACCCATAAAGACTCACAGCTGTAGTCCCTGCCAAAGGTGCTTCTACAAAGTATTGACTCAGGGGTGTGAATACTTATGTAAATGAGATATCTGTATTTTATTTTCAAGAAATTAGCAAACCTTTCTAAAAACATGTTTTTACTTTGTCCTTATAGGATGTTGGGTGGGTGCCTTTAAACAGTTTGGAAAATTCCAGAAAATGTCATGGCTTTAGAAGATTCTGATAGGCTAATTGACATCATTTTAGTCAATTGGAGGTGTTCCTGTGGATGTATTTCAAGGCCTCCCTTCGAACTCAGTGCCTCTTTGCTTGATATCATGGGAAAATCAAAAGAAATCAGCCAAGACCTCCAGAAAAAAAATTGTAGACCTCCACAAGTGTGGTTCATCCTTGGGAGCAATTTCCAAATGCCTGAAGGTACCACGTTCATCTGTACAAACAATAGTAACCAAGTATAAACACCATGGGACCACGCAACCATCATACTGCTCAGGAAGGAGACGCGTTCTGTCTCCTAGAGATGAACATACTTTGGTGCGAAAAGTGCAAATCAATCCCAGAACAACAGCAAAGGACCTTGTGAAGATGCTGGAGGAAACGGGTACAAAAGTATCTATTAGAGGTCGACCGATTTATGATTTTTCAATGCCGATACCGATTTATTGGTGGACCAAATAAAGCTGAAACCGATTAATCTGCCGATTTTTATACATATATTTGTAATAATGACAATTACAACAATACTGAATGAACAATGAACTTTTATTTTAACTTAATATAATACATCAATAAAATAGTTTTAGTCTTAAATAAATAACGAAACATGTTCAATTTGGTTTAAATAATGCAAAAACAAAGTGTTGGAGAAGAAAGTAAAAGTGCAATATGTGCCATGTAAGAAAGATAACGTTTAAGTTCCTTGCTCAGAACATGAGAACATATGAAAGCTGGTGGTTCCTTTTAACATGAGTCTTCAATATTCCCAGGTAAGAAGTTTTATGTTGTAGTTATTATAGGACTATTTCTCTCTATACCATTTGTATTACATATACCTTTGACTATTGGATGTTCTAATAGGCACTTTAGTATTGCCAGCCTAATCTCAGGAGTTGATATGCTTCAAGCATTGCGAAAAGCTGCTGCCAAATGCAGGAAAGTGCTGTTTGAATGAATGCTTACGAGCCTGCTGCTGCCTACCACCGCTCAGTCAGACTGCTCTATCAAATCATAGACTTAATTATAACATAATAACACACAGAAATACGAGCCTTAGGTCATTAATATGGTCAAATCCGGAAACTATAATTTCAAAAACAAAACGTTTATTCTCTCAGTGAAATACGGAACCGTTCCGTATTTGATCTAACGGGTGGCATCCATAAGTCTAAATATTGCTTTCACATTGCACAACCTTCAATGTTATGTCATAATTACGAAAAAAAACTGTAAAATTAGTTCGCAACGAGCCAGGCGGCCCAAACTGTTGCATATACCCTGACTCTGCGTGCAATGAACGCAAGAGAAGTGACACAATTTCCCTAGTTTAATATTGCCTGCTAACATGAATTTCTTAACTAAATATGCAGGTTTCAAAAAATATACTTCTGTGTATTGATTTTAAGAAAGGCATTGATGTTTATGGTTAGGTACATTCGTGCAACAATTGTGTTTTTTATCGCAAATCCGCTTTTGTTAAATCATCCCCCGTTTGGCGAAGTTGGCTGTCTTTGTTAGGAAGAAATGGTCTTCACACAGTTCGCAACGAGCCAGGCGGCCCAAACTGCTGCATATACCCTGACTCTGTTGCACAGAATGCAAGAGAAGTGAAACAATTATTTCAAATAAATTCATGTTAGCAGGCAATATTAACTAAATATGCAGGTTTAAAAATATATACTTGTGTATTGATTTTAAGAAAAGCGTTAATGTTTATGGTTAGGTACACATTGGTGCTACGACAGCGCTTTTTTTCGCGAATGTGCTTGTTAAATCACCCGTTTGGCAAAGTAGGCTGTGATTCAATGATAATTTAACAGGCACCGCATCGATTATATGCAACGCAGGACAAGCTAGATAAACTAGTAATATCATCAACCATTAACTAGTGATTATGTTAAGATTGATTGTTTTTTTATAAGATACGTTTAATGCTAGCTAGCTCCTTACCTTGGCTCCTTGCTGCTCTCGCATAACAGGTAGTCAGCCTGCCACGCAGTCTCCTCGTGGAGTGCAATGTAATCGGCCATGATCAGTGTCCAAAAATGCCTATTACCGATTGTTATGAAAACTTGTAATCAGCCATTCCGATTAATCGGTTGACCTCTAGTATCTATATCCACAGTAAAACGAGTCCTATATCTACATAACCTGAAAGGCCGCTCAGCAAGGAAGAACGGTTTCCAACTGCACATGGGGACAAAGATCGAACTTTTTGGAGAAATGTCCTCTGGTCTGATGAAACAAAAATAGAATTGTTTGGCAATATTGACCATCGTTATTTTTGGAGGAAAAAGGGGGACGCTTGCTAGCCGAAGAACACCATCCCAACCATGAAGCACAGGGGTGGCAGCATCATGTTATGTGGGTGCTTTGCTACAGGAGGGATTGGTGCGCTTCACAAAATAGATGGCATCTTGATGTAAGAAAATTATGTGGATATATTGAAGAAACATCTCAAGACATCAGGAAGTTAAAGCTTGGTCGCAAATGGGTCTTCCAAATGGACAATGACCCCAAGCATACTTCCAAAGTTGTGGCAAAATGGCTTAAGGACAACGATGTCAAGGTAATGGAGTGGCGATCACAAAGCCCTGACCTCAATCATATAGAAGGTTTGTGGGCAGAACAGAAAAAGTATGTGCTAACAAGGAGGCCTACAAACCTGACTCTGTTGCACCATATCTGTCAGGAGGAATGGGACAAAATTCACCCAACTTATTGTGGAAGGCTACCCGAAACGTTTGACCCAAGTGAAACAATTCAAAGGCAATGCTACCCAATACTAATTGAGTGTATGTAAACTTCTGACCCACTGGGAATGTGATGAAAGAAATAAAAGCTGAAATAAATAATTCTCTCTCCTATTATTCTGACATTTCACATTCTAAAAATAACGTGGTGATCCTAGCTGACCTAAAACAGGAGTTTTACTAGGATTAAATGTCAGGAATTGTGAAAAACTGAGGTTAAATGTATTTGGCTAAGGTGTATGTAAACTTCCGACTTCAACTTTATATTTAATCCAATTTTGAATTCAGGCTGTAACGCAACAAAATGTGAAATAAGTCAAGGGGTATGAAAACTTTCTGAAGGCACTGTATATACGTGATCTTTGAACTGTACAACTGACCCTGGGTCATGGGATCCTACAGAACATTCTCTATACATGACCATTCATGGGCAGAGCTTCCAGAACAATTGATGATGGACAGACGGGCGGATGTATGCATGGATATAGAGAGATGGACCGAAACCTCATTATAGACAGATGGACAGAAAGGCGGACCGAAACCTCAGAGGTGCCGAATTAATGGCATTGTAGTTTATTTTTACAGACAAAGAATGTGAATGGCCAGGTGACCTCTACCATTTGTGACCTCTGACCTCAGCTTGCTCTTCTTTCAGACATGACTTTCCACTCAGACCTTTCACACCCTAGTACTGTGTCCTTTCCTACATGTCTGCTATTGCTATTGTGTAATTATTTTTCTTTTCTTTGTATTTTATTGGTCGAGTACTTGTAAAAAGTGTATATATTTGTTTTCTTACAGTAATTGCTTTAGAAATAACAAATGTTTGGTATGTCTTTTACATGGAAAATATCTAACCAGGAAAAAACACTAAATGGTCTTAATGCTAGCTAATATAAATCAATTGAAATGTCTAGACAATAAATGTTCTTTTTGTTCTAACAAATGTCTTTTCTCTGGCTTCCAAAGTGAACTGTGACATTCTTGTTCTTGGGCATGGTCTTTCATCCAACAAGGCCTATATTCAATGACTACATGGGTTAACTCGTATGTAGAGACTGATCAGATATGGGTGAGAATGTCAAATGGCACTCATTGCTATAGTCATAATCTCGATTTTCATCTTTAAGCTCATCAATGGTAGACGTGTTGAGGTTAACGTTGAGAACATAGATGTCTGAATGGTTCCTCTGGGAGGTTCATTAGCTGAACACAGCAGAGCACGCAGTTACAGGTGTTGAGCAGGTCCATTCACACAGTAGTGATAGCATTAACCCACAAACGCAATTATCATTGACGTGCGGTGTGGAGGTTAATTTGCAGACTAATGACCATTCGAGGAGGGCTTCCAGGGGGAAGTGGATGAGGTGCTACTGAATAATGAGCTGGTCTTCAGAGAGCAATGAAACTGGCTACATCTGCAATTGAAGACTGTGTGCAGTTGCGTCAACATTTATTTGTCATCTGCACAGGATACAGCAAAGTGTACACAGGACAATTAAATGCTTGTGTGTGTGTTTGTGCGTGCAGGACTGTGGAGCACTGCTTAGTGCTCTTGACTCTGGGCCTTTGTGCTAGTGTTGCATGGTATACTGACATTTTTAGATAAAAAAATACTTCGGTAGAATTTTTTTATACGTTCGTTAGGCTACTTCTGTGAAATGTGTCTCACATGATTGAGAAGATCAACTCTATCAGTGCAGCGCCTTTTATAGTGACGAGCAAAGTGCCAGGTCCACTTATTTTGGGGGCGGCAAGTAGCCTTGTGGTTAGAGCGTTGGGCCAGTAACCGAAAGGTTGGTGGATCGAATCCCTGGGCTGATAAGGTAAAAATGTGTCGTTCTGCCCCTGAACAAGGCACTGTTCCCCGGGTAGGCCTTTTGTAAATAATAATTTGTTCTTAACTTCCCTAGGGTAGGGGGCACTATTTTCACCTCTGGATGAAAGCGTGCCCAAAGTAAACAGCCTGCTACTCAGGCCCAGAAGCTAGGATATGCATATAATTGGTAGATTTGGATGAAAAAAACACTCTAAAGTTTCCAAAACTGTTAAAATAATGTCTGAGTATAACAGAACTGATTTGGCAGGCGAAAACCTGAGAGAAATCCATCCAGAAAGTAGGATTTTTTTAATTTTTGTCGTTTTCTATTCAATGCCATTACAGTATCCATTGATTTAGGACTCAAATTGCAGTTCCTATGCCTTCCACTAGATATCAACCGTCTTTAGAAATTGTACACTTTACAATGGTGGACGATATCGGTAACGTTCCTTGAATTCACTACTTTGTTTGTGATAATATGCACATTGTAATGCATAATATGCTGATTTCAAAGCAGATTGTGACTAACTTTATTAATTCACTTCGTCTCCCTCGCCACCAAAAATTCATTCACTTCCTCGCCTCCCACTAGATACCTTAGCACTAGATACCTTAGCCACATCAAACTGCTTCTCCAATAGAAATCCCCGATCACACTATCTTTTTATAATATTCATTGCATTTGAATAATGTTAAGTACTAACTAACAATGGAATGTTCCTCAATACAGTTGAATAAGATGGTACTTTAAACGGGTGTCCCAACTCTGTGGTCACTGAAGAGCCCATGGCACTTAACTTCTCTAGGGTAGGGGGCATCATTTGGAATTTTGGATGAAATGCATGCCCAAATTAAACTGCCTGCTTCTCGGGCCCAGAATATATGCATATAACTGGTAGATTTGGATAGAAAACACTCTAAAGTTTCCAAAACTGTTAAAATAGTGTCTGTGAGTATAACAGAACTGATTTGGCAGGCGCAAACGTGAGAAATCCATTTAGGATTTTTTATTTTATTTGTAGTTTTCTATTCAATGCCATTACAGTATCCATTGACTTAGGACTCAAATTGCAGTTTCTATGCCTTCCACTAGATGTCAACAGTCTTTAGAAATTGTTTCAGGCTTGTATCCTGACAAATGAGGAAGTAAGAGCAGTCTGAATGAGTGGACCCTAAAGTGTCACAGAGCTTTTTCATGCGTGAGACGGAGAGAGTGCGTTTCTTGTTTACCTTTTAAATTGACGACGTTATTGCCCGGTTGAAATATTATCGATTATTTAGGCTAAAAACAACCTGAGGTTTGAATATAAACATCGTTTGACATGTTTCTATGAAATTTACGGATACAATTTTTTTGTCTTCCTGTTTTGACTGCGTTTGAGCCTGTGGATTACTGAAGAAAACGCACGAACAAAATGGAGGTTTTTGGATATTAAGAGACTTTATCGAACAAAAGGAACATTTATTGAGTAAATGAATGTCTGCTGAGTACAACCATATGAAAATCATCAAAGGTAAGGGATTCATTTTCTCTATTTCTGACTTGTGTAACTGTTCTACTTGGCTGGTTACTATTTGTAATGATTTGTCTAGTGGGCTTTGTTCTCAAATAATCGTAAGGTATACTTTCGCCGTAAAGCATTTTTAAAATTATGACACTGTGGTTGGATTCACAAGAAGTTCATCTTTAAACCTATGAAAAATGTTTTGTTTTCTGAATTTTTATAATGAGTATTTCTGTATTTGAATTTGGCGCCCAGCAGTTTCACTGGCTGTTGAAGAGGTGGGACGCTAACGTCTCACGTTCCCAAGAGAGGTTAAGCCGCGTTCAAAACAACTGCGAACTCGGAAATCTCTGACTTCTGTGGATTCAAGACAACTGGGAACTCTGGGGGGGAAAAAATAAGCTCCAGCTAGGAAAAATCATTTGGAATGGTCATCCAAGTCGGAATTCCAAGTCAGAAACTCTGGCATCTTTCTAGAGCTCTGACTTTCCGACCTGAAGATCACTGACGTCATGATTTGACCTTGTTTTTTCCCCCGAGTTCCCAGTTGTATTTAAAGCACCAATTCTTTTGCAATTGAGTACAACATTATGAGTCATAATACCCATAAAACGTAGTGGTAAAACCCGGAAATGGTTCCAATCGTTTTTCCACCATTTTAAATTGTAGGTTTAGAAACTCTTTGGCCACGTTCTGCCTCACCAATGACGTCATTACATTCTTAGAGACAATGCACAGTTTTATAAAAGAAGCGATTTGCTTATTTTATGAAAATGTTGTTCAGTACAATAAAATACGCTCTCATAGCAGTTGCCAATAAAATAAGTCTGAAATGGAAGGGATTGTTTGTCATCTGTAGCCCTGTGAAGTCAGCTAAAACAAGCTCAATAACTCAATGCATGCACACACTCCTATTGAATAATATGCATTCACCTGTATTGTGAGTAGACTGGCTACATCTTGATTTACCCAGTTTGTCAGTAGAGATTTACCATTTACATAAATGATTGAGTAGCAGCAGCAGTCAATCGCTCATCGATTATCACATTGCGTGCGAGGGGGGAGATGAAGTTGCACGTACTGTTAGTTTTAACACAGTTCAAAAACCACACGGAATCTGGGAATAATGTGTACATCACTGGTTAGAGGACAATTTGTTAGTGCTGAGTGATTCGTGTTTTTTGAGGTCGTTTCAGTTCGATTATTAAAAAAGAATCACGGATTTTGGTTTTGATCTATGCTTTTTTTTATTTTTTTAAATGCGTTATGAAATAATGACGTTACAATGATTTTAGAGCTTTGTAATGGAAATTCCAAAGCCAAAAATAGTGAACATTCAATTGCCAAAACCATTGATAATATTGTCTCTATCAGGTCCACATTGGGTAGACATCAATAGAAAAATAGGAAATGACTATAAAATATTTCAGCTGTGTATTACTTAGACAAATAAAATATATTTTTCATTCCTTAAAGTCTCTACTCAGGAAGTAGCAGTCAGGCAGCCAGGCCATATAACATTATGTGCTCCCCATATTGTACAGTCATCATATTTAGCTAGCCTGCTGCAGAGCTGTCTGAAATCCTTTTTACTAGTTCTTCAAAGTAGATAAGTCAAATTTCACGAACTGTCTCTGTCCCTCTAGTTATTGTGCTGTGTACATTCCTCTCTCATGTAGTCTATGCAGTCTGTGTGTATTTAACCTAACATAGCATAAAAGTGTATCTGTACAGAGATCTGTATATAATGATGAGATGCTCATGCCTACGCCCTAATAATGGGAGTCATTGTCCCAAAGGCGGGAAGGCAGGTGACAAGCTTAGGTCCCAAATAAGCCCATAGAAATGTATTGGACAGATTTTGGCAAAAGTGAAACTTCCCGCTTCGCCTCTTCCTCTCTGATCCATCGGCTGCGGTAAAAAAAAAAATTGCAATGAATTACGGTCATTGTGCTTAATTATAGTGTTTCTGCTCTGAACTAGGTTTAATATTTGCTTAATGAAAACTACAACTCCCACATAGTTGTTGACTTGATTTCTCTTGTGAATGTATTTACGTCGCACTATATTGGATTATTCCAATATGGTATCCTTCCGCTCTGCAGGATACATTCCAAGTAAGAATTAGTAGTGCTGCGGCTGACCCTGTTAAATAGCTGCCGCCGCACTACTCCCACTTCTTTTTTTTCTCGGCTCGTTCCAGAGAGGATTCGCTTGGTAAAAGCTCTATATTATAAGCACATAAGTATACCTGCATCTATTCAATAACTTGGAGCAGCTAGCTAGCTAGCTTCGCCACCTGAGTGCTCTGCTGTCCCCCAACTCAGTTTGGCTTGTGCCATCTCGTTTGGTCCAGTATTGCGGCGCTGAGGGCTTAGTTGTCTTGTCTGTCCACCGGAACCCTCCCGGTTAGCCTTCGGGCTCGGGGGTATATTGTTTTTGATAAAGTCAAGGGGTCTGAATACTTCCCGAATGCACTGTATTTCTCACTAGTTTAATCATTTAGAGATAAAAAAAAATGCTCCTAAGCACAATTTAACCGGGTGCTCTAGAAAGAGCTCCCCGTAGTTACTGCAGAAGCCCACTAATTTGACTTTGCTAGATGGAGTACCACAGAATTCTATGGCACGTTATTTAAGTGTCAGCCGTTGTTGCCATTAATGCTAGTTAGTGCTAGTTTGACCACGAGGGCATCTTTGAGATGCATTTTACTTTTTTTATATTGGCTGTACTAGAGCATTTAAGTAAGAACATAGTATATGGGATTGATTTTAAGAAATTTAGCTTAAAACTTCTTGCCACTAGGGGGGTGCCATTTCGACATAGTACAAATTCGTTTCCAAATTAAACTGCCTCGTACTCAATTCTTGCTCGTACAATATGCATATTATTATTACTATTGGATAGAAAAAACTCTAGTTTCTAAAACCGTTTGAATTATATCTGTGGGTGAAACAGAACTCGACTTAGAGCAATTTTCCTATGTGTATGTCAGAATGCAGAATTTTACTGGCTGTTCTGAGACCTGTGTATTAATTTGCCTGTCCTCTATTGGTTGAGATGCACTACATACGCCTTCCCCTGGGTGTCAGCGAATAGGGAGACTTGAAATGGAGTGTCTGCGTAGTTCCCAAAGGTTATAAATTGATTGGAATCACGGTGGCCGTTCTTTTGGATCTTCGCTCGGGCGCAAAGAGGAGCTTGGCATGTCGTTGTAGAAGCTCTGGTTTTAGCTCCTTAGATAATTCCGGTCATGTTTTTATTCGATATAGGCTTTAAAGACATCATAATCTTGTTATTTTGAACCGAATTATATCAGTTTGTCAGTATATTGCAATTTTCTGGTATTTATTTCCTTGGCGCTGTAGGAACTTGGAACTCTCTCTTTCGTGCTAATGTTTACTGCTAATTGCAACTCTGAAGACGACGTTCTCCAACCTAGCAACGATTCTTTTGGACAAAGGACACCTATCCCAAGATTCTGATGAGAGTTCATCGAAAAGTAAGAACTATTTATGCTGATAATTCATTGTTCTGTTGAAAAAAGTTAAATGCATGAGACGCCATTTCTTGCAGTGTAGCCTTGCGTTATCGGACCCTGTATTGCGCAGTAAGGTTAATTTAAAAAATGTAATTCAGCGATTGCATTAAGAACTAATTTGTCTTTCAATTGCTGTCTATTTTTTTAGTCAAGTTTATGAATAGTTTTCGATAAGTATAGGTGCCGTTCCAAGATGGCGGTGGACAGATTGCTTGAGATTTTGGACACTTCTCAATGTATAAGCACGATTTGTGCCACTAAATATGCACATTTTCGAACAAACTCTATATGAATTGTGTAATATGATGTTACAGGACTGTCATCTGAAGAATTCTGAGAAGGTTAGTGAAAAAATTAATATATTTTGGTGGTTTATACGTTATAGCTATTTTTGCCTTGAATCAATGCTGGTGTGATGTTCGCTATTGTGCTAAGCTAATATAACGTTATATTGTGTTTTCGCTGTAAAACACTTAGAAAATCTGAAATATTGTCTGGATTCACAAGATCTGTGTCTTTCAATTGCTGTACGCTGTGTATTTTTAAGAAATGTTTTATGATGAGTAATTAGGTAATACACGTTGCTCTCTGTAGTTATTCTAGTCGCTTCGGTGAGAGTTGGTGATGGTGGCTGCAATGGTAAACTATGATTTTATACCTGAAATATGCACATTTTTCTAACAAAACATATGCTATACAATAAATATGTTATCAGACTGTCATCTGATGAAGTTTTTTCTTGGTTAGTGGCTATTTATATCTTTATTTGGTCGAATTAGTGATGGCTACCTATGCAGGGAAAAATGGTGGAGAAAAAAAAAGTTGTGTCTTTTGCTATGGGCTATGGCTAATAGAAATACATATTTTGTCTTCCCTGTAAAACATTAAAAAAATCGGAAATGATGGCTGGATTCACAAGATCTGTATCTTTCATTTGGTGTCTTGGACTTGTGATTTCATGAACATTTGATTATATGATATCCCTGTGGCTTTAGGCTAGGCTATGCTAGTCAGCTCTGTTGATGGGGGGGATCCCGGATCTGGGTTTGGTAGGCGTTAGAGGTTAATTTGATTAAAATTATTAATTTTATTTTACCTTTATTTAACTAGGCAAGTCAGTTAAGAACAAATTATTATTTTCAATGACGGCCTAGGAACAGTGGGTTAACTGCCTTGTTCAGGGGCAGAACGACAGATTTTTACCTTGTCAGCTCGGGGATTTGATCTTGCAACCTTTCGGTTACTAGTCCAACGCTCTAACCACTAGGCTACATGCCGCCCCTATTATGGTGTTTCTATTCCAAGAAAAACGAAACACGAAACCCTCAGGGTTTCCGTTAGGAAAATATGGCGCTGTACGACGTGACCGGTCAGGAGTAGGCTAAGAGCAGTCCACATGCTTGTCTCAGAGCAGCGCGAAACCGTGCTGAAATAGTTGACCACACACAGGTAGGCTATCGCTTCAACTCCTACTGCTTCTATCTTTAAATGCCACAATGTCACAAATAATTGAACACACACAATTCTTAACTCTGAGAAGGGTAATATGAGCTGATCTGCACTGCATATTAAACTGACATTCTTATTGCTATATCCCACACGTTACTGTGTCTTTCGGTCCTCTCTCTCACCCTCACACTCTCACACACGCTGTCTTGACCTCTGAATGCTCAGCTATGACAAGCCAACTGGCATTTACTCTTAAGGTGCTGACCAGTTGCACCCTCTATAACCACTGTTTATATTATTTGACCCTGCTGGGTTTGAACAGCTTAAAAAATTATCTAGCCTTTATCGCCATGTACTCTTAAATCCGAACAGGTTGGAGATTATAAGATTAACTTTAGTATGACTGACACCTTTAGAGAGAGGTCTAATACTTTAATAATTTCTGCCCTCCGAAATAGGCCGAACCGCAACATTGTCGGCTAAAACTATTTAATTCATGAATGCATTTGAAAGTTTTTAATATTATGATAGTGATCTGTTATCCAAAGATTATTATTATTATTAATCCTGCATTTTAATTATATAAAAGCCCTTTAGATATTCTGCTGGAGGCATTTTGTTTTTCCTCAAGCGTGGCAGCCTGTGAATTCTGCAAACAAGCCAACCTAACTAAGAAATACATTTTGTTGGTTGCCATGGTGAATAATCCATTCTTACTCATTTGCTAGAGAACCAGTTAGGATTTAAGTATAACTATTGTATGACTGATGCCTTTAGTGAGAGGTCTAATACTTTAATATTTAATCATTTCTGCCCTCCGAATTCATATTCATTATAGAAATAGGCCCATGTGCACCGTGATATTGGAGACGGAGGCGGGAAGACCTGGTTCACCAGCAACCCAAATCCCCTTCGGAAAGGGGGGATGGAACCGGTCGGGCGCAACCCAGGCGACATGTAGATGCAAGGAACCGAGCTTGGGCGAGAGACGAATTCCGCACCGAGGGACGGGAGAAGCGGAGAGCGTGGGCCCCCGTCCCAGTCCTCAGTCACAGAAACTCCCGCCGTTTACCCGTGCTTCATTGGTCTGTTTCACTTGATGGCCCTCCGATCTGCACTCGTTAGATGGCCCTCCGACCTGCAACTGTTTTCTACGGTTATATAAACTCAGCAAAAAAAGAAACGTTCCTTTTTCAGGACCCTGTCTTTCAAAGATAATTCGTAAAAATCCAAATAACTTCACAGATCTTCATTGTAAAGGGTTTTAACACTGTTTCCCAAGCTTGTTGGGAAACAATTAATGAACATGCACCTGTTGTGGAACGGTTAAGACACTAACAGTTTGCAGACGGTAGGCAATGAAGGTCACAGTTATGAAAACTTAGGACACTAAAGAGGTCTTTCTACTGCGTGAATGTGCCTTAGGCATGCTGCAAGGAGGCATGAGGACTGCAGATGTGGCCAGGGCAATAAATTGCAATGTCCGTACTGTGAGACGCCTAAGACAGCGCTAAAGGGAGACAAGATGGACAGCTGATTGTCCTCGCAGTGGTGACCACGTGTAACAACACCTGCACAGGATCTGAACATCCGAACATCACACCTGCGGGACAGGTACAGGAAGGCGGCAACAACTGCCCGAGTTACACCAGGAATGCACAATCCCTCCATCAGTGCTCAGACTGTCCACAATAGGCTGAGAGAGGCTGGACTGAGGGCTAGTAGGCCTGTTGTAAGGCAGGTCCTCACCAAACATCACTGGCAACAACGTCGCCTATGGGCCACAAACCCACTGTCGCTTGACCAGACAAGACTGGTAAAAAATGCTCTTCACCATCGAGTCTCAGTTTTGTCTCACCAGTGGTGATGGTCGGATTCGCGTTTATCGTCGAAGGAATGAGCGTGACACCGAGGCCTGTACTCTGGAGCGGGATCGAGATGGAGGGTCCGTCATGGTCTGGGCGGTGCGTCACAGCATCATCGGACTGAGCTTGTCATTGCAGGCAGGCAATCTCAAGGCTGTGTGTTACAGTGAAGACATCCTCCTCCCTCATGTGGTACCCTTCCTGCAGGCTCATCCTGACATGACCCTCCAGCATGACAATGCCACCAGCCATACTGCTCATTCTGTGCGTGATTTCCTGCATGACACGAATGTCAGTGTTCTGTATGGCCAGCAAAGAGCCTGGATCTCAATCCCATTAACCATGTCTGGGACCTGTTGGATCGGAGGGTGAGGGCTAGGGCCATTCCTCCCAGAAATGTCTGGGATCGTGCAGGTGCCTTGGTGGATGAGTGGGGTAACATCTCACAGCAAGAACTGGAAAATCTGATGCAGTCCATGAGGAGGAGATGCACTGCAGTACTTAATGCAGCTGGTGGCCACACCAGATAATGTTACTTTTGATTTTGACCCCCCCCCCCCCCTTTGTTCAAGGACACATTATTCAATTTCTGTTAGTCACATGTCTGTGGAACTTGTTCAGTTTGTCTGTTGAATCTTAGGTTCATACAAATATTTACACATGTTAAGTTTGCTGAAAATAAACGCAGTTGTCTCCAATGTATCGTCCATGTAAAAAACCTGTCTGATCAGGATGAACAATACCTGGTAAAACCCTTTTTTAATTCTGAGTGCTATGCATTTTGCTAGTATTTTTCATCACAACATTGAAGTGTAAGGGGCCTCCAGGTTTTTGATAGACTGGGTCTTTATATTTGCCATCTGGGCATTGTTTTAATAATAGAGAAATCAGACCTTCCTGCTGAGTACCTGACAGACTACCATTTCTATAGGAGTAGTTAAAACAATCTAACAATGGAGCTTTTAGTATATCAAAAAATGCCATCAAGCCCTGGGGTTTTTCCAGACAAAGGATTTAATAGCCTCAAAGTTCTTCCTCTGTAATTGGGCCTTCGCACTGATCTTTCTGTACATTTGTTAATTTTCAATTTTTTATATTTGGAAAGAATTCCTTACCATAATCTTCATTCAGTGGGAAAGGATGAGACGGAAAAGAGAACATCTGCCTAAAATAATTGGCTTCCTCTTTTAAAATATCATTCGGAGAATCGAAGAAGACTCCGTCTTCAGTAACGAGTTTCTGCAAATTCTTTTTGTTAGCGTTCCTGTATTGGAGATTCAGGAAGAATTTTGTGCATTTTGCTCTATTCCATCCAGTTTGCTTTATTTTTGTAATAGATTACATTAAATCGTTCTTGAATAAGTTCAATTATTTTTGCTTATTTTGTATCTCTGTAGTATTGTTTTTATTGCTATCTACCTGTGCTATTAGTTCATGGATTTCCCTTTGTTAGTCTTGTCACTTTTGACAGAAACTGCTTTTTTATTATTGATGAATATTGAATTGAATGACCCCTGAAGGTACATTTTAAAGGAATCCCAAACAATAAGGGGATTTGCTGAACCGATTATTATACTGGTAAAATTCAGTTATGAATTATTTTATTTTTACAGGGACAGTGCACATTAATCAACGTTTCAGTAAAAGTGCCGGTTTTAGCCAACTGGCTAATTTTCAACCACAGTCCCTGGGCAGATTATTTTGTTTTAGTTAAAAATAAGTTGTCCTCCAGTAAACTTTGATTACATTTTCAATATCCCCGTCCACGTGGAAAATCTATAAGAGTTATGTGAATGCCAATTAGATGATGACGACCCGCATTCTGTCTCCTATTAAAACTTTTTAACCTTTGATGCAAGAGACAAAGTCTTCTCCATGTATATCTCACTAGGTGAGTTTTTTTTTTGTCTCAAAATAACCATTATTTCTAATGTGTCCATAATATTTGTGATGATAGTTTGTAGAGTGATTACCTTTACGGTCCATTGAGGTACTTAACACTGTGTAATAGTCTCCTACCATAATGATTAGACCATTTGTTGCCTGTAAGTTCAATAAATTGGTATAAATGTTTTCGAAGAAGTGTGGATCATCCCGATTTGGACCATATAGATTTTTGAGCCAAATCTCCTTTTCGTCAACCTTCATATTCAAAAGGAACCACCTTCCTTGCGAATCATAACTGACTATTTGCACATTCAGATACTTTTTTTGTTGTTGTTATGAACTTGTAGACAAATGCATAAAGATAGACAAACCATAAACACATTCAATTATAAAACAGTTCTCGAACAATAGAGAGGGAGAGAAGAGAAAAGAGTGAGAGAAGGTGTATGTGTAAGCAAGCATGTAATTGAGTACGTGTGTGTTCATATCCACTTCATGATGTTCAGATATTTTGAAAGTTCCCATACTTTCTTTTTCGTAACCTGAAGTCCCTGTAGAATTTAGTACAGCCATGGTGTTATGGAGCTGTCTCGGAATAGCTGTCCATCTATAAATAGTTTGTCCACAATGATAAAGGCACGCTTATCATTCTCCCTTTGTTGTCTTTTTACTGGATACAGTCTCTTACAACGTTTGTTTATTTCCCTTGGAAATTGGTAATTGAGACTGAATTTCGTCCCTTTAAGCTCCCTTCCCCTGCTTTTGATCAGCTCCTTTTGTTGGTAGTAGAGGTCGACCGATTATGATTTTTCAACGCCGATACCGATTTATTGGAGGATCAAAAAAAGCCGATACCGATTAATCGGCCGATTTAATAAAATAAAAAATAAATAAAATAATAATAATAAAAAATAGTTTTATTTGTAATAATGACAATTACAACAATACTGAATGAACACTTTTCTTTTACCTTAATATAATACATCAATAAAATCAATTTAGCCTCAAATAAATAATGTAACATGTTAAATTTGGTTTAAATAATGCAAAAACAAAGTGTTGGAGAAGAAAGTAAAAGTGCAATATGTGCCATGTAAAAAAGCTAACGTTTAAGTTCCTTGCTCAGAACATGAGAACATATGAAAGCTGGTGGTTCCTTTTAACATGAGTCTTCAATATTCCCAGGTAAGAAGTTTTATGTTGTAGTTATTATAGGAATTATAGGACTATTTCTCTATACCATTTGTATTTCATATACCTTTGACTATTGGATGTTCTTATAGGCACTTTAGTATTGCCAGTGTAACAGTATAGCTTCCGTCCCTCTCCTCGCCCCTATCGAACCAGGAACACATCGACAACAGTCACCCTCGAAGCATCGTTACCCATCGCTCCACAAAAGCCGCGGACCTTGCAGAGCAAGGGGAACAACTACTCCAAGTCTCAGAGCGAGTGACGTCACCGATTGAAATGCTATTAGCGCGCACCCCGCTAACTAGCTAGCCATTTCACATCGGTTACACCAGCCTAATCTCGGGAGTTGATAGGCTTGAAGTCATAAACAGGTCAATGCTTGAAGCATTGCGAAGAGCTGCTGGCAAAACGTACGAAAGTGCTGTTTGAATGAATGCGTACGAGCCTGCTGCTGCCTACCATCGCTCAGTCAGACTGCTCTATCAAATATCAAATCATAGACTTAATTATAACATAATAACATACAGAAATACGAGCCTTTGGTCATTAATGTGGTCGAATCCGAAAACTATCGTTTCGAAGAGAAGAAAAATAGTTTATTCTTTCAGTGAAATACGGAACCGTTCTGTATTTTATCTAACGGGTGGCATCCCTAAGTCTAAATATTGCTGTTACATTGTACAACCTTCAATGTTATGTCATAAATATGTACAATTCTGGCAAACTATTTACGGTCTTTGTTAAGAATAAATGGACTTCACACAGTTCGCAACGAGCCAGGCGGCCCAAACTGCTGCATATACCCTAGTTATATAAAGGTGTAAAAAAAAATGGCCAAATCGGTGTCCAAAAATACCGATTTCCGATTGTTATGAAAACTTGAAATCGGCCCAAATAAATCGGCCATTCCAATTAATCGGTCGACCTCTAGTTGGTAGTGTTCAAATTTTGCGATGATTGGTCTTGTCGCTCCGAGCTCCAAGTCTGTGTACTTGGTGAAAAGCCACCTTGTTTACAGTCTAGATAGGAAGTTTCAATGCGGATTGCATGAATTCTCTGATTATTAGATGCGTCCTCAGGAATCCCAGAAAAAAAAAGATTTTTCACGCATGCTACGACTTTGTATGTCTAGAAACGACTCCATCACCCTGTTTTCCCTGAGTAGACAATCCATGTTGGATTCGTGGATTTTTACCTTGGCTGTGAGTGTCTTGTTTTCTCTTTGGAGCGTGAGAATTTCACTCTGGCTGAACTCCAAACTCCCCCTCTGCCCTGCTACCTCCTCACACAACTTTTCCAGTGTTGCATGGATTCCGTCCAGAGTACTAGCCTCTAACTCAATGGTAAGTAAATCGTCCATGTCTGTACATGAATCTGTTTTTCTTTTTTTTGTTGTCGTGTTAAAGTTATTTTGAGGTGGTCGGATCTTTCCATGATGGAGTATGATGTTCCTCCATAGCGTAAAGCTGTTGGTACTCGTCGATTTCCCTCAGGATCTCCTTAGTACCCAGATTGGCTCTTTACTGCAACCAGTTGTTTTATGAAAAGATAACAATGAGTCTTTCCCATGACAACGACAGGTGTCTGTAGTACAGCCAGCTAGCACTCGTGGAATCCACGCAAAAAAAGGAACACATAACTTGCAGTCTCAGCTGTAAAGGCTAACTGCGTCGTGGCATTCTTAACAACAAAACTTTAGTTCGGATTAAAATCGATTTAATGGAAATGTTTTAATATAAACAACAAACCAAGTGTAGACAGTACAATGTTCTGTTGCGCGCTCTGATGACGTATCTGATGACCTACCAAAGGTTAGCTACGCTGCCAGGTACCAAAGGTATTAATTAATAATTTACCATTCTCGGACTGGAAACGTTGTTTGCAGAGTTCACAATCTCATTTTGGTTAAAAAACAATGATATTTTGGAGATTTCGTTTTCAAATAACCAAAAGTGAGCGGTTGTAATCTGAATAAAGGGAACAAGGTCATTATTGAACATTGGGTGCGACAATAGGCCCTTTTTTGTATGGCTTGCCATTCCAAATAAAATGACATTTTTTGCTCAAATAATTTAAACAGGTTGTTTAAATTATCTCTCTAAAAGCTGGCAGCGTAGCTAACCCTTGGTTACGAAAGGAAAATTACATGCGCAAGAGACGGTGGTAATATTTCTAATTTTAGAGGCTATAATACATGGCATCCAGGTCAGGGTAACCAATAATATACACACATCACTAACCCTGACTCGTTTTTTTTAAGTGTTCATAGGTCTAAGTCTATATATTCCTGGTGTTTTCTTTTAACAAACGTTGCTTATTTTGGTTAAACGCTCTTCACAGACCGTGCTTATTTGAGACCAAAACTAGCCATCTGTAATCGTGACTTTTTATAATCACTTCTATTTGCAATTTTTCACTTCTAGACTATCAGAAAGGATGTTGGTACTTATTTATTTTGATCCAAAGCCATGCGTGAGTGAGTCACTCGGCTTATGTAGGTGCCGAGACTATATGACTGCGCCATCAACTTGATTATTTAGCAAACGTCACTTGCTGCTTATATTCAGTCAACACATATTTTAAGAATATTATGGAATATATATATATATGTTTTATTGTGACGCAGGGTACTAAACCACAAATTACCTCTAAATCTTTCGGCATAATCTCAAAACTTTTCTCAGTGAGGACCCACTGTAGGTGCAATAAAATGTAACAATCTGTGTAAATGGAATCGGTGTTAAATGGAGACAAATCTGCTGCTAAATAGTTACAACCACTGCAACTAGACTAAATCAACACAGTATAGTATTTGGTCAATATCTGACAATTCCATTGATTCTCAGAGTAAAAATAGAAAATGTCAAGCCTAAATTCCATCCAGCTGTACTCTGAGAGAGAGCATTCTCTTTTGATCTGCACCAAGGCTGCCCCTCTAATATCTGGAAGGATTATTCTCTAAATCTCTCTCAAATCCGTAATCCCATTTATCCCGACAGCACACCAAAGGTGTTCTCACTGTGTGTTTGTATGTGTCCGTGTCAGTCTCCGGCTCCTTGTGTCCAATGTATGTCTCAAACAGTAGCACAGTATTTGATGGGGCTCAGCATAATTTTCACAATATTCTAGGATCATGTTCTCCTAGATATTATATCTTCGACGCTACCCTAAACGGACAGAACAGAACCCATTAAACATCTAGATGGAGGATAGCGATGCTCTGAGCTGCTGTGCTGTTCTCTCCTCACCTTCCCTCTCTCTACTCTCGTCTTTCCCAGGCATATGTACGGCCCTCTCTGCTGTGGTGTTCAGTCAGTAGCACTGTGACAGTGTGTGTGTGTGTGTTAGCAGGCTAATGAGTTTGCCTCTGTCTCCCAACCTGAGGCGCTGAGCCATACTTCGCCTGATCAGCGCTGTTTGAGCTGCAGGTATCTGACAGAAACACCTGCCTGGGTCTGTACACCTCTGTCTTCCATCCCCTCCACCTCCTCCCTCCATTCCTGTCGCCACACCTCCCCACACTGCACATGGCAGATGGCACAACTCAGTCCTGTCAACACACAGGATAATCAGCAGCAGGGATTCTGCGTAATAATCCCTCACATGGAAAATGGAAAGCATCAGAGTTATTCAATGGGATAGAGATTAAGGTGGAAAAACGACTGTGTGGTATGTATGTATGTGTGTGTTACCGTCTGGCTGCTGGCTGTGAAGGGAGAGTGTGTGTGTGGTGTGTTTTTGTATGTGTGTGCACCAGATGTGTGTGTTCATGTGAAAGTACCAACAATATTTCAGGGAAAGAAAAAATGATGTATGCAGAGCCCTTCAAATCCCAGAGAAGCTACCACCGCTCGACACCCTTCAACAATAACTTCCTCTTAATTTTAAGTCAATCCCCAAATGTCTAATTTAGTCAACTGCAACAGATCATTTCAAATTCTCATCTTAATCAAGCACCTCAGTCTGAGACAAATCTCATGAGCCATATAAAATCATATCTATATTTGCTGTTTTATAAGGCTAATTATGATGCCATATGCTGTGTGAATGTCGGCTCATGTGCAAACATTTCCGCGTTAATGTCAGAGAAAAGGAGCGCATCAGAGAGACCGAGAAGAAATAACACTGATGTGAATGTTAATGACCTCTCTTCACTCTCTCTATTCCTCTTTCATCTCATCTCTCTTTTCTCATTTCTTCACTACTGGGATGATTAGTATAAACAGCTGCCTGTGAGAATTATGTTGTCATTAACTGGTCCACTGTCAGAAGGCTTTTTGGAGCAAAGGAGGATTGTGGGAGCAGGCAAGGATTGTGTACCTTCATTTCAGATAAGTGGCTAATCACTCAATACTAATCGCTCCTTTAGAGTCTTAGAGGGAGGCTAAGAAATATCTCTAAACTACAGAGGCAAAATGCAGAGAATATCACACATACATTGAGTGCACAACACAAACCCTACCACTCCAAATACCTGGCCCTCTATGCTGCTCTTCTCACCCATTGCTATTCATCATGAGTATACTGACAAAGCCCTGACATACAGTGCATTCAGAAAATGTTCAGACCTTTTTGACTTTTTCCAAATTGTTACGTTACAGCCTTATTCTAAAATGTATTACATTGTTTTTCCCCTCATCAATCGACACACAATACCCCACAATAACGAAGCAAAAACTGTTATTTTTGTTAGCACATTTATTACAAATACGAAACGTAAATATCGCAAGCTCTGTCAGGCTGGACGAGAGCATTGCTGCACAGCTATTTTCAGGTCTCTCCAGAGGTGTTAGATCAGGTGCATGTCCGGGCTCTAGCTGTGCCACTCAAGGACATTCAGAGATTTGTCCCAAAGCCACTCCTGTGTTGTCTTGGCTGTGTGCTTAGGGTTGTTGTCCTATTGGAAGGTGAACCTTCGTCCTGATCGCTCTGGAGCAGGTTTTCAGTAAGGATCTCTATGTACTTTGCTCCGTTTCTTCTTTCCCTCGATCCTGACTAGTCTCTGCTGCTGAAAAACTTCCCCACAGCATGATGCTGCTACCACCATGCTTCACCGTAGGAATAGTGCCAGGTTTTCTCCAGACGTGATGCTTGGCATTCAGTCCAAAGAGTTCAATGTTGGTTTCATCAGACTAGAGAATCTTGTTTCTCGTGGTCTGAGAGACCTTTAGGTGCATTAGCCAAGGCAAAATGCATAGAATTGCTGAAAATTTGCTTTAAAACAGTAAAATGTTCTCTACGCCATTAAGAAACCTTTCTAGCTAATACTATAGATTTTTGGTTTACACTTCATCTTCCAATTAACTGTAGGGAGGTCAAAATAATAAAACTGTCTACCAAATCTATTAATTTTAAAATGTTGATCTCATCTACTCGCCTTTATCATTCACCTGATAAGGCAAAACGTGCAAGAAAAAAATTGGTCTAACATGATGCGTCTCCCTGGGTTTCCGGTTTGCCTGGGCGGTGAGGGTTCCTGGACAAGAAAAGTTTGAAAACCCTTGGTCTAAATCATGTAAAACCTTTGGTGATTTCCCCCCCCAAAACATAATTAACAACGGCTATGGAGCCTGAGCTCAGCAGCCCCTCCCCAGAGCCCAGATTTCTAGGGTTTTAATCGGTGGAATATGTGCACGTGACATCACTAATCTCAAAGTAATCTCAGATACTTTTTATAGGATTGCACACAGCAGCGGGATTACACCCTCACAGATCAGACCTCATTTACATAATCCTCTGATTCTGATAAAACAAACATTTGTCCTGTTAAAATAAATGTGCAACTTGATCTTAAACTAATGCCAGAATGTCACTTCCTCCCGTTGCCATTGAAGGGGCAGTGCAGTTAAAAACATGAGATCGAAATAACACTCTGAAATTGTGGCAATTATGATAATTCTGTGTAAGAGCCGAATTTCCTGGAATTTTGGTCTGTTAAGGTGGGATGGGGTTTTTGGCCCGTCGCATGTCGTCACAAGGCGATCTGATTAAACTTGACTGTTAATCTGTTATTTGCATACAGTGCATTCGGAAAGTATTCAGACCCCTTGACTTTTTCCACATTTTGTTACATTACAGCCTTATTCTAAAATGGATTCAATTGTTTTTCCCCTCCAATTCAAACACCATAATGACAGCGCAAAAATAAAAAACTGAAATATTGCATTTACATAAGTATTCAGACCCTTTACTCAGTACTTTGTTGAAGCACCTTTGTCAGCGATTACAGCCTCACATCTTGGCACACCTATATTTGGTGAGTTTCTCCCATTCTTCTCTGCAGATCCTCTCGAGCTCTGTCAGGTTGGATGGGGAGCGTTGCTGCACAGCTGTTTTCAGGTCTCTCCAGAGATGTTCAAGTTCGGGATCTGGCTGGGCCACTCAAGAATATTGAGACTTGTCCCAAAGCCACTCCTGCGTTGTTTTGGCTGTGTGCTTAGTGTCATTGTCCTGTTGGAAGGTAAACCTTAGCCCCAGCCTGAGATCCTGAAAGCTCTGGAGAAGATTTTCATCATGGATCTTTCTGTACTTTGCTCCGTTCATCTTTCCCTCGATCCTGACTAGTCTCCCAGTCCCTGCCGCTGAAAAACATCCCCACAGCATGATGCCTAACGACCATGCTTCACCATAGGGATGGTGCCAGGTTTCCTCCAGATGTGACGCTTGGCATTCATACCAAAGAGTTCAATCTTGGTTTCATCAGACCAGAGAATCTTGTTTCTCATGATCTGAGTCCTTTAGGTGCCTTTTGGCAAACTCCAAGAGTGCTGTCGTGCCTTTTACTGAGGAGTGGCTTCCGTCTGGCCACTCTACCATAAAGGCCTGATTGGTGAAGTGCTGCAGAGAGCGTTTCCTTCTGGAAGGTTCTCCCATCTCCACAGAGGAACTCTGGAGCTCTGTCAGAGTGACCATCGGGTTCTTGGTCACCTCCGTGACCAAGGCACTTCTCCACCGATTGCTCAGTTTGGATGAGTCGCTAGGAAGAGTCTTGGTGGTTCCAAACTTCTTCCTTTTAAGAATGATTTAGGCCAATGTGCTCTTGGACCTTCAATGCTGGTAGATTGAGGAATTATTTTGATTGAATCCATTTTAGAATGAGGCTGTAACGTAACAAAATGTGGAAAAGGGAAGGGGTCTGAATACTATCTGAATGTACTGTATATCGTCCTATACTGCTGCTGGCCACGCCTGGTCATAATTGACATTCCATTCCTGTTGGCAGTGTACAGAGTTGAGGGTTTATCATAGTCCAAAACCTGTATGCTCACGCACAGCAGTTTTCTAGAATATTGGAATGCTTTCATTCTTTCCAAATTCTCAGGGCAGCTCAAGCAATTTCTCCAACTGTCAACGCATTCAAATGAGTAGAGGAAACGTACTGGAGCTGCGTTGGTTGGGAATTGTGGGGAGGTGCATGTTTGGGCCCAGCATCTGTGGATTACAATTTACACTTTAGGTGTACATTATAGTCCACAGACGCTAAGACTTGATAGTCCGGCGTCAAATTGTGATATAGCTACGGGGCTCTGAAACTATCATCTGCGGGAGATGCCATTTCAAAGGAAGGAACATAATCAATTGGAGAATCTTTTGTCGTCATTGTTGTGTCCCCACCAAATTTTAGCTAGCTAACATTAGCAGTGCTAGCTATTTTTATGGACTTGGCAAGCTAACGGCAACTTTATCTCTTTAAAGTAAATTTGACCACATCATAGTGATGGCAGTTTCCTACTAATTATTTGCCTACTTCAGCATTGCCATCGTATTTCCACATCACTATTGTGTAATTTAGAAAAAACAGTAATTAGCTAGCACCATATGTCTAGCTGGCTAGCTATGTTTTAGTAGCAGCATCATCATCATCAATGCTTCATTGTTAAACTGATGAAAAGCTAATTTACAGTTGCAGCCACTTAGTTGTGTCTGCAACTGTAAATTTGCTCACTATTTATGCAATTAACCAACTTATCAATATTGAATGGGAGGCTACCCAACCCTCTTGGACAGTTGACTGGGTTTTCCATGCATTGGCAAGACAGAACAGCTACCTCCGGTAAGACAAGGGGTGGTGGTCTGTGTCGATTTGTCAATTACAGCTGGTGCTCGAAATCGAATAAATAAGTCAAGGTTTTGCTCGCCTGAGGTAGAGTATTTCATAAGCTGACCGCACTATTTACCAAGAGTTTTCATCTCTATTTTTCGTAGCTGTCTATTTACCACCACAAACCGCTGCTGGCACTAAGACCACATTCAACAAGCTCTATAAGGCCATAAGCAAACAAGAAAATGCTAATCTAGAGGCGGCGCTCCTAGTGGCCGGGTAATTTAATGCAGGAAAACTTACCCATTTTACCTCATTTCTACCAGCATGGTGCAAGCATAGGGAGAAACTCTATATCACCTTTACTCTACACACAGAGACGGGTACAAAGCTCTCCCTCGACCTCCATTTGGCAAATCTGACCATAATTCTATCCTCCTGATTCCTGCTAAAACTAAAGAAGGAAGTACCAGTGACTTGTTCAATACGGAAGTGGTCAGATGATGCAGATGCTAAGCTAAATGACTGTTTTGCTAAGACAGACTGAAATATGTTCCGGAATTCATCAAATGGCATTGAGGAGTATACCACATCAGTCAATAAGTGCATCAATTACGTCGTCCCCATAGCGTTCGTACGTACATACCCCAACCAGAAGCCATGGATTACTGGCAACATCCTCACTGAGCTAAATTGGTAGAGCTGCCGCTTTCAAGGACCGGGACTCTAATATAAGAAATCCCGCTATACTGTCAGACGAACCATCAAACAGGCAAAGTGTAAATACAGGACTAAGATTCAATCCTACTACACCGGCTCTGATGCTCGTCGGACTTGCAAACTATTATGGCCTACAAAGGGAAGCCCAGCCGCGAGCTTCCCAGTGACACGAGCCTACCAGACGAGCTAAATTACTTCTATGTACACTTCAAGGCAAGCAACATTGAAGCATGCATGAGAGCACCAGCTGTTCCCGGACAACTGTGTGATCACACTCTCCATAGTCGATGTTAGTAAGACCTTTTAAACTGGTCAACATTCACAAGGCTGCAGGGCCATATGGATTACCAGGATGTGTACTCAGAGCATGTGCTGGCCAACTGGCAAGTGTCTTCACTGACATTTTCAACCTGTCCCTGACCGAGTCTGTAATACCTACACTACTGTTCAAAAGCTTGTGGTCACTTAAAAATGTCCTTGTTTTTTAAAGAAAAACACTTTTTTTTGTCCATTGAAATAACATAAAATTGATCAGAAATTGTGTAGACATTGTTAATGTTGTAAATTACTATTGTAGCTGGAAACAGCTGATGTTTAATGGAATATCTACATAGGTGTACAGAGGTCCATTATCAGCAACCATCACTCCTGTGTTCCAATGGCACGTTGCATTAGCTAATCCAAGTTTATAATTTTAAAATGCAAATTCATCATTAGAAAACCCTTTTTGCAATTGTTAACACAGCTGAAAACTGTTGTTCTGATTAAAAAAGCAATAAAACTGTCCTTTAGAGTAGTTGAGTATCTGGAGCATCAGCATTTGTGGGTTCGATTACAGGCTCAAAATGGCCAGAAACAAAGACCTTTCTTCTGAAACTCGTCAGTCTATTCTTGTTCTGAGAAATGAAGGCTATTCCATGCGAGAAATTGCCAAGACATTGAAGATCTCGTACAACGTTGTGTACTACTCCCTTCCCAGAACAGCGCAAACTGTCTCTAACCAGAATAGAAAGAGGAGCGGGATGCCCCGGTGCACAACAGAGCAAGAGGACAAGTTCATTCGTGTTTCTCAAATTAGATTCCAAGATGGTGAGATTCCAAGATGTCGTAGCAGTCAGATGTCTTTTGTCCTGTCGTGTCCCTTGTAAAATATATATACATCTTTTTCTTCGCATATCTTTTAAAATTATTTTCCTAAACCTCAACTTCTAAATACTCTCCTGCAACCCGCCTCACCCAATGTGGCGTGGATCTGCTTTTTTCTAAAGTATTTCTATTTACTTCGGATCTGGAATCCCTCAACTAAAGCTAGCCAGCTAACTACCTACCAGCTATCAGTTAGCAAACCATTGCTAGCGGTCATCAGCTAACCTTTAGCTCGGAAAGCTCTCGCCAGTTCGAACAACGTGACTCAAACCAGAGCATAATGGACCTATTTCTCTCCATATCCCCAGATTCCTACCGCAAACTCTGAACATTTTCATCTGGATCTTCGCAACTAGCTAACCGCAATCCTGGGTGACCACTCCTGGCTAAGGTTTCCATCCCGGAGCAAGCACCAATTAGCCTGAAGCTAGCCCGGCCAGGGCTCCTGTGCTACCACCGAAGCCCACTCCTGGGCTACAATATCCGGACCCCTTCTACTGCTGGTATGGGGCACGGAACCCCGTCGATCCTCTACGACTGGAATACCGACATAATCTGCCCGAGGATTCCAACAGGCCCCTCAGGCGCGATGCCCGCTGAAGGCCCATTCTGCTAACCTGCTAGGCCTGCTAGCTACCTAGAGCTACTTGGAACCCTACTAACTCCACGACTTGTCTATCGACGTCACCGCACGAAGAGGCAAAAACAAACTTACTCCCATCGCGACGTCCCCCAAAGGCTAACTTGCTAGCCCCGGTCTGCTAACTGCTAACTTGTTTAGCCCCGGACTACTAACTGTTAGCGTGTTAGCATCGGCCTGCTAACTGTCTGAATCGCCGTGTTCCCAGTCAGCCCAACCACTCACTGGACCCATATGTTCACTTGGCTACGCATGCCTCTCTCTAATATCAATATGCCTCGTCCATTACTGTCCTGGTTAGTGATTACTGTCTTATTTCACTGTAGAGCCTCTAGCCCTGCTCTATATGCCTTAACCAACCATGTTGTTCCACCTCCTACATATGCGATGACATCACCTGATTTAAAAGTCTCTAGAGACTATATCTCTCTCATCATTACTCAATGCCTAGGTTTACCTCCAATGTACTCTCATCCTACCTCACCTTTGTCTGTACACTATGCCTTGAATCTATGCTATCGTGCCCAGAAACCTGCTCCTTTTACTCTCTGTTCCGAACGTGCTAGACGGCCAGTTCGTATAGCATTTAGCCGTACCCTTATCCTACTTCTCCTCTGGTGATGTAGAGGTTAATCCAGGTCCTGCAGTGCCTAGATCCACTCCCCAGGTGCTCTCATTTGTTGACTTCTGTAACCGTAAAAGCCTTGGTTTCAGGCATGTTAACATTAGAAGCCTACTCTGCCAACCCGGATGTCTTAGCCATGTCTGAATCCTGGCTTAGGAAAACCACCAAAAACCCTGAAATCTCCCTCGCTAACTATAACATTTCCCGCCAAGATAGAACTGCCAAAAGGGGTGGTGTTGCAATCTACTGCAAAGATAGCCTGCAGAGTAATGTATTAGTATCCAAGTCTGTACCCAAACAATTCGAGCTTCTACTTCTAAAAATGCACCTTTCCAGAAACAAGTCTCTCACTGTTGCCGCTTGCTATAGACCTCCCTCTGCCCCCAGCTGTGCTCTCGATACCATATGTGAATTGATTGCCCCCCATCTATCTTTTGAGCTCGTGCTACTAGGTGACC
The DNA here is from genome assembly GCF_045679555.1 of Salvelinus alpinus. Lineage (NCBI taxonomy): Eukaryota > Metazoa > Chordata > Actinopteri > Salmoniformes > Salmonidae > Salvelinus > Salvelinus alpinus. The sequence goes on along the minus strand of NC_092104.1, from coordinate 51,989,655 downwards.
TAAACTGGGACATGCTTAACACCCCGGCCATCCTACAATCTAAGCTTGATGCCCTCAATCTCACACAAATTATCAATGAACCTACCAGGTACAACTCCAAATCCGTAAACATGGGCACCCTCATAGATGTCATCCTAACTAACTCGCCCTCCAAGTACACCTCTGCTGTTTTCAATCAAGACCTCAGCGATCACTGCCTCATTGCCTGCATCTGTAATGGGTCTGCGACCAAACGACCACCCCTCATCACTGTCAAACGCTCCCTAAAACACTTCTGCGAGCAGGCCTTTCTAATCGACCTGGCAGGGGTATCCTGGAATGACATTGACCTCATCCCGTCAGTAGATGATGCCTGGCTATTCTTTAAAAGTGCCTTCCTCACCATCTTAAATAAGCATGCCCCATTCAATTTCTTTTTAACTAGGAATATATATAGTCCTTGGTTCACTCCAGACCTGTCTGCCCTTGACCAGCACAAAAACATCCTGTGGCGTTCTCCATTAGCATCGAATAGCCCCTGTGATATGCAACTTTTCAGGGAAGTTAGAAACAAATACACACAGGCAAACAGAAATTTTCATCCTGTAGTACTAACTCAAAAGTTCTGGGACACTGTAAAGTCCATGGAGAATAAGAGCACCTCCTCCCAGCTGCCCACTGCTCTGAGGCTAGGAAACACTGTCACCACCGATAAATCCATTATAACTGAGAATTTCAATAAGCATTTCTCTACGGCTGGCTCACTGGTCTCACCATAGCAGCACCCACTCGTAGCACACGCTCCAGCAGGTATATCTCACTGGTCACCCCCAAAGCCAATTCCTCCTTTGGTCGTCTTTCCTTCCAGTTCTCTGCTGCCAATGAGTGGAACGAACTGCAAAAATCTCTGAAGCTGGAAACACTTATCTCCCTCACTAGCTTTAAGCACCAGCTGTCAAAGCAGCTCACAGATTACTGCACCTGTACATAGCCTATCTATGGGCTAAATTAAACAACTACCTCTTCCCCTACTGTATTTATTTATTTATTTTCCTCCTTTGCACCCCATTATTTCTATTTCTACTTTGCACATTCTTCCACTGCAAATCTACCATTCCAGTGTTTTACTTGCTATATTGTAATTACCTCGCCACCATGGCCTTTTTTTGCCTTTACCTCCCTTATCTCACCTCATTTGCTCACATTGTATATAGACTTATTTTTCTACTGTTTTATTGACTGTATGTTTTGTTTATTCCATGTGTAACTCTGTGTTGTTGTATGTGTCGAATTGCTATGCTTTATCTTGGCCAGGTCGCAGTTGCAAATGAGAACTTGTTCTCAACTAGCCTACCTGGTTAAATAAATCAAATGCCTTCTCAGTTGCAAAAGCAGCAAGGGCTTTTCACAAAACTGCATTCAGAAAACGACGGAGTTACGAGAGCTAGTCCCACAAAATTGCTAAACATAGCAAGCCATTCCATGAGGTCAAATTCATTAAATAATGTTTCATTGCCTCGGCAGCAATACTTTTCCCCGACAAGAATGAGTTGTTTGAAATTGTTTCCCTGTCAAGACGAACAGTGACACGGCGTGTTGAGAACATCGCAGAGAACATAGAACAACAGTTGAAAGACAAGGTAAAGTATTTCTCCTTGGCCCTGGATGAGAGCAGTGATGCGCGTTACACGGAGCAGTTGTTGATACCCCAGACTTTGAAATTACAGAGGAGCTTGCGGTCAATGAAGAGCACAACCACAGGGAAAGATTTATTGGAGAAGGTTAATAAGTGTGTGGCAAAGCTGTGACTGAGTTTTGAAAAGTTATCCAGTGTGACCACTGACAGGACTTGACAGGAAAAAACGTTGGCCTTTTGAAAAGGATACAAGATCAGAAAATGATGTTCCTGCAATGCGTTATCAGGAGGTGCTGTAAATGTGTTCTGAAAATGACCCATGTTGTGGATACAGTCACTAAAGTGGTAAACTTCGTAAGAGCAAAATCTTTAAACCACAGGCAGTTTGTCTCACTGTTAGAAGAGACAGTCGGGTCATGCAGATCTCCCCTACCACACAAACGTGAGATGGCTGCATTTGGAGGTGCTTACAATGGTGTGGGACCTGAAGTCGGAGATTGCTGAGTTTTTGCAAATGAAAGGAAAATATGTGGATATACCTCAACTGCAAGATAAAGAATGGCTGGCTGATTTTGCCTTCACCGTGGACATCATGGCCCTCATGAATTAATTCAATTCCAAACTACAAGGCAAGGGCCTTTTTGCACATCAGATGTACAGCCTTGTCAAAGACTTCAAGGGAAAATTTCTCCTCCTAACCCGCCAAGTAGAAGCCAACAATCTCATCCACCTTCTGACACTACTAGTCTGTTAGATGATCAGCGGGAGAAGTATACATTGTTGCTGAGGGCTTTGAGCGGTGAGTTTCCTCTCCATTCACCTTCAATGTGGATAACGCTCCCACTGACCTGCAACTTGAGCTCATCGATCTTCAGTCTGATGCAGCGATTGGAGAACTATTCAAAACAATGTCACTGACAAGGTTCTATGCATCTCTCGATGAACAAAACGTAGGAGTCATGCTCAGAAGATGTTTGTACTGTTTGGGTCAACCTAGGTATGTGAACAGATATTTTCAGTGACATAACAAGTCAAGGCACAGATCATCTCTTACTGACTCTGACCTCTCAGCAATCCTGTGCATAGCGACTTCAGAACCTATACCTGACTTCACTGCTCTAGTCAATGCCCATCAGAGACTTAGCTCCTCACACTGATCGATTAGTTTAAATGTAATGTTCAGCTCTTTCTTGTGTTTTTGTGCATACCCGTTAACAAGAGTTCTGTCCGTGGTGCTGAATGCAGTGTACTTTTTCCTCCGTGTAGTTCATTGTATGTTTAATAATGAAAATACCTACCAAAAGGAGAACCTGGATGTGGTTTGTTTCTGTGCATGTTAAAAAAAAGTAGCATATCTGGATGTAATTTACAGTAGGTATATCTGTCAACACAGTCATACACATGATGTATAATCCTGTAATAGGATTCTGGCCCGCGATGGCAAAAATATATTCTAATGTGTCCCTCCATGGAAAATAATTGCCCAGGCCTGGTGTGGGGTGTACCCTTTTCATGCATACTAAATGTTTGCATGTTTTGTAACTTGACTTTCAAAGATTTTACAAACAGTTCATGTAAGGAAATCAGTCAATTGAAATACATTCATTAGGCCCTAATCTATGGATTTCACATGCAGCACGACACACTTCCTTCGCATGGAGTTGATCAGGCTGTTGATTGTGGCCTGTGGAATGTTGTCCCACTCCTCTTGAATGGCTGTGCGAAGTTCATGGATATTGGCGGGAACTGGAACACGCTGTTGATCCAGAGCATCCCAAATATGCTCAAATGGTGACATGTCTGGTGAATATGCAAGCCATGTCACACTCTGATCTCTTTCACCTGTCTTTGTGCTTGTCTCCACCCCCCTCCAAGTGTCGCCCATCTTCCCTATTATCCCCTGTGTATTTATATATGTGTTCTCTGTTTGTCTGTTGCCAGTTCGTCTGGTCTTACCAACGTTCTTTCCCGCCTTCCTGTTTCTCTAGTTATGTTTCCTAGTTTTTCCCAGTTCTGACCATTCTGCCTGCCCTGACCTCGACCTTGCCTGCCGTCCTGTACCTGCCTGACACTGACCACGAATCCCTGCCTGCCCCATGTTTATAATAAATCATCTGAGAACTGTACTATCTGCCTCCCGTGTCTGCATCTGGATCATATCCTGAGTCGTGATAGGCCATGGAAGAACAGGGACATTGGAGATTCTTATGACATTGTCAGCAGTCAGATTTGAGTAGAATTTCCAGAAAGACAAGGGTTGTACAGGCTAAGTATTTTAAAATGAGGTGATATTAGTGTAGGCAGGGCTCTATTTTGGTCACATATGTGACTAGATATTTTGTTGTGCAACCTGACATTTTATTTTGGGAGCACCAGTGCGACCAGGAAAAAAAATCACCCAGATAATAATGGTTGTAATGATAGGCTTCACTGCAGTTGTTTCCCAGTTCCCACAGAAAAAAAGTGAGCACAAATTCTTTCAATCCAATGCCTACATGTAAATAATATTAATGAATGTATCAATGAT